>NW_022309604.1:0-7929 GCF_002776525.5 Piliocolobus tephrosceles
TCTTCCCCAGGTTATTACCTTCCCTATTTCCCATGTCTTATTTTTGTTGTCTTTCCACCAAATCAGTTTTCCTTCATGTGGGCTGTTCTTTTTACCAGTAAGATGTTGTTCTGCAGAAGTAGTAGTCTGATTTCTATAAATGTTTAAAAAATTTAAAGTATAGAGTGCTAGATTAAGCTGCATCTGAGGAGAGGCACACTCCTTACTGTCTCCCCCTTCTTTTTGTTTAACTAACTGAGTTTTGAGTGTTCTATTAGTTCTTTCTACTATGGCCTGTCCTTGGGAATTATAAGGAATTCCTGTTGTATGTGTAAAATTTGTCTCTAACTGGTTGAAGGACTTGACCTACGAAAGTTTCACAAATAGTTGGACTATTAAGCATTCCCTGAGGTAAAACTTTCCACTGAAACCTGGTGGCTGGCTCTTTATTATTTATAGCTGGTATAGTAAAGGCAAATTTTTTACAATCTTGCTCTGCCAGAGAAATGGTAAAAAAGCAATCCTTAAGATCAATTATAATTAAAGGCCAGTCTTTTGGGATCATGGCCGGAGAGGGCAATCCAGGTTGGAGAGGCCCCATGGGTTGAATTACAGCGTTTAGGGCTCTTAAGTCTATTAACATACGCAATTTGCCTGATTTTTTCCGAATTACAAATACAGGAGAATTCCAGGGTGAGAATGAAGGCTCAATGTGTCCCTTTTCTAGTTGTTCCTTTGCTAATAAGTGTAAAGCCTCCAGTTTTTGTTTTGGTAGCGATTTACCCATACCGGTTTTTCTGTTTTCCAAGTTAATGGAATGGGTTTAGGAGGCTCTACAGTGGCCGCCCCTAAAGAGGATACCCTATTCCTTTTCTTTCTTGATTTTTCTCAGTCTCAATTGGGACTTTAATGCCATTTTCATTTTTTCCTAATCCCTTTCCTGGTATATATCCCATCTTAGTCATGATTTTTTGACTCACGGGGCTGTATAATGGAGTGGGCATAATGATTTCTGCACCCCATTGTTGTAACAAATCTCGACCCCATAGATTAACAGGAATTGAAGTAATCATTGGCTGAACAGTACTTTCTTGATTATCTGGCCCTAAACAATGTAAAATCATTGTACTTTCATACACTTCTGAAGCCGTGCCTACGCCGACAAGCCTTGTAACAGCCTTTTGTTTAGGCCAATTTTTTGGCCACTGATTTAAAGCAATGACAGAGATATCTGCTCCTGTGTCTACCAACCGTTCAAACTGTTTTCCTTGAATAATGGCCTTACACACAGGTCTGCTCTCAGAGACCAGACTTGCCCAATATGCAGCCTTTCCTGCCAGATCAGTGCTTCCGAACCCTCCTGTTCTTTTTATATCACTGTTTCCAATTTTAATATAAGGTAGGAGTAATAATTGAGCGATCCTGTCTCCTGGACTGGCACTCCAAGGAATTGAGGAACTAATAACCAATTGAATTTCGCCTTCATAGTCTGAATCAACCACACCAGTATGAATTTGAACTCCTTTCAGATTTAAACTTGATCTTCCTAAGATTAGTCCTACAGTCCCCTCAGGCAATGGGCCGTATACCCCTGTGGGGATTTTTTGTGGAGGCTCCCCTGGAAGCAGAGAGACTGCTTGTAAAGCACATAGATCTACTGCTGCACTGCCACTTGTGGCGGGGGATAATTGCTGTATTGTGATAGCTGGCTTATTCCCTGAGACACTTGCGACAGTGGGGGTTGTTGTTCCTGAAAACCCTGAGGAACAAAGGGTTGAATTTGGAATGCCCCAGTTTGTTGCGGGGCCTGAGGCTGGCCCCTCCTCTCGTTTCCCGACAGTGGTTGCCCATTTTTATTAAATTTAGAACGACATTGAATACTCCAATGTTTTCCCCTTTTACATCTTGGACATAGGCCAGGTGGCCCTTTATCTGTTGTAGTAACTTGAGTAGTTACATTTGATTTATTTGTGACTGGGCAATTCTTTTTTAGATGACCAATTTGACCACAATTATAACATTTTCCCCCAAATGTTTTTACTTGTCCTCCTAAAGCAACTCCTGTGATTGCCTGAGCCATAAGCATAGCTTTATGCATAGCTCCTCCAATTCCATCGCAGGCTTTAACGTACTCTGAGATTACATCTGATCCTGCGGGAACCTTTCCTTTTAACGGCTTAATGGCTGATTGACAATCCGGATTGGCGTTTTCATATGCCATCAACTCCACTATGACTTTACGGGCATTCTCATCGGTAATTGACTTTTGAGCAGCATCTTAAAGTCTTGCTACGAAATCTGGGTAGGGCTCTTTACAGCCTTGTCTTACTGCATTAAAGGAAGGGCAGGCAGTTCCTGGGTCTTGGATTTTTTCCCAGGCCCTGAGGCAGATAGCCCTGATTTGCTCAATGGCCTCATTTGGCATTATTGCTTGTTGGTTAACCGTGCTCCAATTTTGACCTATTCCTAATAGTTGATCTGCATCTATGTTAATTGGAGGATTGGCAGTCCTATTTCTTCGGACCTGCACTTGTGCCCCATCAATCCACCAAGTCTTAAATTGTAAAAATTGAGAGGGTGAAATTGAGGATTTTGCCAGAATCTCCCAATCATAAGGAATGAGTCTATGTCCATGAGCAATGGAATCTAATAATGTTCTCATGTAAGGAGAATTGGGTCCATACTGTTTTACTCCTTCTTTCATTTCTTTTAGCATTTTTATAGAAAAGGACTGGTATCTGGCTTCTGCTACGGGATGCTCTCCCTCTTGGGCCCCTTCTCCAGGTGGTCTTGCTTCTAGTATTACTGGGAATTGCCACGCCTCAAAATCTCCCTGTTTTCTTGCTTCATCAATAATTTTATGTATTGCACTACCCTGTGTACTAGGCGGTGCTGTAGGATTAAGTCTCATGGTGGGCGGCTGAGGATATGGCGCCCTGCCCTGTGGCACTGGAAATGTTCCTGGCTGTCCATACAGATTTTCTGGGGGCTGCAGATACTGCAGTTCAGCTGGCGGCCAGTATTGATAGGCTACTGGCGGCTGGATCTTACTTTCTACCTGCTGATATTGTGGACATTGTATTTGGATTGGCATTTCCATGGCAGAGACTCTATCTTTCTCCATTTGATCTTCTTTTGGAGTTTGTACTTGTTTAACCTGCATTTGAGGTTCTAAGGTTGCAGGCATCTGGGCGCCAGATGAAGGGGTGGCCTGTCCCTCCACACCTGTGGGTGCTTCTCATTAGGTGGGATGAGAGACTGGAGAAGAGGAAATAATACACAGAGACAAAGTATAGAGAAAGAAAAGCGGGACCCAGGAGACCAGTGCTGTGTTTTCAGAGGACCCACACTGGCACCGGCCTCTGAGTTCCCTTAGTATTTATTGATAATTATCTTTACCATCTAAACGATAGGGGAGTAGCTAGAAAATAGGATCATTGTAGGGAGGAAATCAGCAGTAAGACATAAGAACAAAAATCCTTGTAACATGAATAAGCCTAAAGGAAAATGCTGTGCCTTGAGATGCATATGCAAACATCTCCATAAACCTTTTAGCAGTATGGCTCCAGCAAGCCCCACCTTATTCCTAAAGGCGGTTTCTCCTTACTCAGTAAACAAGGCACACAATGGGTTTTACACCGAGATGTTACATTGCCCAGGGACGGGCAGGATTTTTAACCATCAAGCGTCTTTCAGGTACTTGTTTAACAAAGACACATCCTGCACAGCCCAATATCCTTTTAACCTTAAATCACCTTCGCACATGTCTCTTGCAAGGACAAAGTTGGGGGTAGGGTCACAGATTAACAGCATTTCAAATACAGAACTAAATGGAGTCTCTTATGTCTACTTCCTTCTATATAGACACAGTAACAGGCTGATCTCTTTCTTTTCCCCACATATCCCCCTTTTCTTTTCAACAAAACCACCATTGTCATCACGACACCGAGATTACATACTTCACCAAGTAATAGAATATTACAAAGCAAATGGAGACTGGACGAGATCACAGGATGGTGTTAAAATTAAAATTAAAATTGTGAATGAAATTTTGGGCACGCATAGTCATTGATAACATCTTATCAGGAAATAGGGTTTGAGAGCAGACAACCTGACTGGGCAAAATTTATTAGGTGGGAATTTCTTCCTCCTAATAAGCCTGAGAGCACTACAGGAGGCTGGGGCTTATTTCATCCCTTCGGCTTCAACTGTAAAAGGCGGCACGCCTCCAAGGGGGTCGTTTATAGGCCTACCCTTAGAGCGCATTCTCTCTCTCAGGGATATTCCTTGCTGAGAAAAAGAATTCAGCGATATCTCTCCTATTTGTGTGCAAAAGGAGAAAAGATATGGCTCTGTCCGTCCGGCTCACCGGCGGCCAGTTTAAGGTTACCTCCCTTGTTTCCTGAACATCGCTGTTATCCTGTTCTTTTTTCAAGATGCCCAGATTTCGTATTGTTCAAACATACATGCTCCACAAACAATTTGTGCAGTTAAGGCAATCATCACAGGGTCCTGAGGTGACATATATCCTCCTCAGCTTACAAAGAAAATGATGGGATTAAGAGATTAAAGACAGACCTAAGAAATTACAAAAGTATAGATTTTGAAGAACAAATAAAATGTCCATGAAATCTTCATATTTTATGTTTTTCTGCTGTGGCTTCAGCCAGTCCCTCCGTTCAAGGTCCCTGACTTCCCGCAACATTCTCTCTCCCTTTTCCTCTATACAAATGCGCCATTGCGATGAAGGCTTGTTCGTTCTCTCGATTTTGGAGCAGGATTCTTCGACTGGTCCGGCACACTAAAAACAAACCGATTAAACAGAGACACATAATTCCAAAATTTACTACAGTAGTGTTCCCAATAGACTTAATCCAAGTCGTGGGGTTTAATCCATAAAGATTTTTTGCCACTTGATCTAACGCCTCAGCTCCAGGCACAATATTTAAATGACTCTGAGAGGCTTCAAAAATTTGTTCTTTTAATTTAGAAATGTCTAAAGTGAGATTATCTTCTCTTCCCTGTAGATGGCGTCTTACCATGTCCCAGTGATGTTTAGACTCATTATAAACTTGGGGTGTAATACAAAAATCTGAAGTATTCCAGTCACACTGTAACTGGAAACGATGTTCCAAGCTCATGAGTCTATCTCCCATCCAAATAACAGTTTGTCTAAGATCATTAATTTGATTTGCCAATTTTTGATCAATACCCGATTGTGAATTCCACAACCTTGTGGAATTCTTTTGCCAATTGTCAACAAAGCTTACTGTCTGAACAGAAGAGTGCAATGCGACTCCTGCCACAGCGGCTGTAGATGTGACTGCAATTAATCCCATAATCACTGCAATCAAAGTAAAAATGAATTTTTTGGATCTATTTAAAACGCCTTTTAATACTTCAGTCAAAATATGAATGGATGGCAAGGCCTCCCATGGTCGATCCATGGACACAGGGATCCACACCCCTTCTCTTGCTCTCACTAGTAGAATACGGTGCTGCCAATCAAAAGTCGAATCGATGCAAGTAAACAATCTGCAATTTTCACAAGTTATAGTTTGGGAATCTGGTTTAATAACTATATTTCCTATGACTAACATATAAGGGGGCTTTACACAACTCTGTAAAGGAACTGTTAGACTGGAATTTAGGTTGATAGAGTAAGATGGCTTATAATCTCTTGTTTCTATAGTTTGGTTTCCAGACCAAATTCTAAGGTGGTATGAAGCCACAGTAAGCCTCCATAATTCTGGATGTTCAGGACCAAAAACAGGACTTATCATTTTTGGTCTGGGAGTAGAGATTCCCTTTTCTCCCCATATCCAAGGATAGAAAGACTGTAATTTTTTGTGCTTAAGTTTGTCTAAATTTTCTGTTAAGTCACTATCCACAGTTGGACTCACTAGTGCACTGGGACAGGATTGAGTTTGTCCTGTGCAATTGTGGTAGAATTGACCTCGAGGTGCCCAATCTATAACAGTTCCAAATGTATTGTTTTGTAAAATTACGGCACTATCGGCCACATATTCTTCCCAAACTAAATCTTTTGATTCTATGGAAATCTCCTTGGGGCAAGGTTTCCCTTTTGGCCTAAATTTTAATGATCTTTGATAAGAAAAGTCTTGTAAGTAGTTTATCTGTGGTTTGAGTGACATTCCGCTTACCATGTGATAAGTAAATCTACTGATGGGATTGAGAGTAGGTACTTCTACCAACCAATTTTGGATAGCAGGCATTAAACATCCTGGTGCTGTCCCTAGACATATAGGAGGATAACGATACCCAATGGAAATATTTATCATCATTCCTTCTTCCTCCGGTTTGGCAGGGCAACGATCATCTGTGGGACCAGGTACCCACACACTGTTATTAACATATACTTCAATAGGATTATCCATCCATGTGACTGCCCGAATTAAGGGCGGGAAAGGCACATAAGCCCAGTAGGTATAATTAGCTGCAGCTGCTCCTGCAGGCATGGGGAGACTTACCACCGTTGATACAACCATTAAAGCTGCAAGCAGCATTTTTTCTGAGGTTTGTGTCACCTTTGTGCTAGCTAGGCTTTTTCTAGCTAACAGCGTCAGCTTCTTCAACTGTGCCCAGGTTGGCAGCTCTGCCTGCTTGGTGCATGGTGACTTCATCTGTTCTTCAGATATCACCACTTGATTCATCCTGCGAGTCAATGGTGCTCGATTGCGGTGTTTCCGTCTCCATGGAGGCGCTTTTCTTTGCATCTCCGATGGGTTCATTGTAGACCTTCAAATGTCTAGTGGGTATCCAAATAGGGAGCTGATTTTCTCCTGGTGAAACACAAGCAAACCCTCTTCCCCAGGTTATTACCTTCCCTATTTCCCATGTCTTATTTTTGTTGTCTTTCCACCAAATCAGTTTTCCTTCATGTGGGCTGTTCTTTTTACCAGTAAGATGTTGTTCTGCAGAAGTAGTAGTCTGATTTCTATAAATGTTTAAAAAATTTAAAGTATAGAGTGCTAGATTAAGCTGCATCTGAGGAGAGGCACACTCCTTACTGTCTCCCCCTTCTTTTTGTTTAACTAACTGAGTTTTGAGTGTTCTATTAGTTCTTTCTACTATGGCCTGTCCTTGGGAATTATAAGGAATTCCTGTTGTATGTGTAAAATTTGTCTCTAACTGGTTGAAGGACTTGACCTACGAAAGTTTCACAAATAGTTGGACTATTAAGCATTCCCTGAGGTAAAACTTTCCACTGAAACCTGGTGGCTGGCTCTTTATTATTTATAGCTGGTATAGTAAAGGCAAATTTTTTACAATCTTGCTCTGCCAGAGAAATGGTAAAAAAGCAATCCTTAAGATCAATTATAATTAAAGGCCAGTCTTTTGGGATCATGGCCGGAGAGGGCAATCCAGGTTGGAGAGGCCCCATGGGTTGAATTACAGCGTTTAGGGCTCTTAAGTCTATTAACATACGCAATTTGCCTGATTTTTTCCGAATTACAAATACAGGAGAATTCCAGGGTGAGAATGAAGGCTCAATGTGTCCCTTTTCTAGTTGTTCCTTTGCTAATAAGTGTAAAGCCTCCAGTTTTTGTTTTGGTAGCGATTTACCCATACCGGTTTTTCTGTTTTCCAAGTTAATGGAATGGGTTTAGGAGGCTCTACAGTGGCCGCCCCTAAAGAGGATACCCTATTCCTTTTCTTTCTTGATTTTTCTCAGTCTCAATTGGGACTTTAATGCCATTTTCATTTTTTCCTAATCCCTTTCCTGGTATATATCCCATCTTAGTCATGATTTTTTGACTCACGGGGCTGTATAATGGAGTGGGCATAATGATTTCTGCACCCCATTGTTGTAACAAATCTCGACCCCATAGATTAACAGGAATTGAAGTAATCATTGGCTGAACAGTACTTTCTTGATTATCTGGCCCTAAACAATGTAAAATCATTGTACTTTCATACACTTCTGAA
>NW_022309605.1:0-3118 GCF_002776525.5 Piliocolobus tephrosceles
CAGTGCCTGGCATGTAGATAGTTAGTCAATATTTGTTGAATGAATGAATGGGTGAAAGAACCTGGTTCTTCTTTCTTCTGTCACTTCACACCAAATGCTTTTGGAAAATGCTATGTGAACAGGGATCGTAAGCAGGAGAGGTTACACACATTGCTGTGGGATAGCCCATTGTCCTCCAGATACTTGTCTGGAAGGAGGTGGAGTACTTGCGTAGAAATGATACAAGATAACTTCTTAAGGAAATCAACCAAGTGTCACAGCTTTTCACATAGGCGTGTGATGTTTGTGTATGTGTGTATGAAGAACTGTCGTGGCCTAGAATTATGGGCCTTTAGATGCCCTGTACAGATAGAAAAGTAAAGGCCAGGCCGGGCGCGCTGGCTCAAGCCTGTAATCCCAGCACTTTAGGAGGCTGAGACAGGTGGATCACGAGGTCAGGAGATGGAGACCATCCTGGCGAACACGGTGAAACCCCATCTCTACTAAAAAATACAAAAAACTAGCCGGGCGAGGTGGCAGGCGCCTGTATTCCCAGCTACTCCGGAGGCTGAGCCAGGAGAATGGCATGAACCTGGGAGGCGGAGCTTGCAGTGAGCTGCGATCCGGCCACTGCACTCCACCCTGGGCAACAGAGCGAGACTCCGTCTCAAAAAAGAAAAAAAAAAAAAAAGTAAAGGCAGAGACCCAGGAGTGCTGCAGGCCACGGAGGTAGAGTCCCTGTCTGCCCTTCTCAGTGTCCAGTCACTTCTCACTGCACTCCCCTCTTTACTGCTAAAGCCACCTTCCCTGACTCTGAATGTGTAACCACGAGGGGGAAAATGTACTCCAGGCTCACAGTTTGTGGAGAAAAAACCCAGCAGCTGAAAATAATGTTCACAAAGTTTGTACCTAGAAAAAGTTGCCATTTCTATCATGTCTTTAAATGTCCCTGTTTCTCATACATTTTATAAACAAGACAGTAGAAGGAGATTCGGGAACAGCAACGTTAGAACAAGGGGGAAAAAATGACACCTAGAGCACTCCAGTTTCTGTTTTCTTCTCAGTTTAGGGCTGAGGCACTTCAGCTTCCTGTCTAAGGGACCACTCAAATCTGATTAGAAGCCATTATGGGCTGGTAATTATCCGTAATTTTAGGAAGACAGATGCAGCACCAACTCTGTTCTCTAATAGCTTATTAATTTTAAATTTGCATGGGAGGAGAAGAAGATGGCGAGGTGGGATAAGTGTTCAGATGCTTGGTCATTGACAGCTTTTTACTCTCACGTATCACATGGGGATTTAGGACCCAGGAAGCCCGCTGAGAACTGATGACTATCTGTCCCCTAAACAGCTGGGATCTTTTTCATCCTGAGCTCAGAAAGATTGCTCCTACTGCAGCCAGGGAAGACAGGTTGTTGACTGGTTAGAAATCATGGTAGGTTATTTTCTCCACCCGCAGTTCACAGTTGGAAAGCAGAGCTATCAAAAAGTTGTCTTCTCTATTGTATTTCAAATCTGGGTGTTTAAAAAATTATGTAAGCAGATTAAGCATTTCTTTAATGGTAGTTGTGTGTGTTCTTGATGCGAATGAGAGGTGCATTCCCTTGTAAAATCCCTGTGACTAAATAGGAGGATGTGAGCCTTAGAACAGAAGTTGGTTTTCTAGATGATCATGTAGACTTGATGCTGAGCACCAGACAAAGATGTTGATTGAAACGATTTAAAAAAAATTTTGTCTGAGTTAAGATTTTACACCAATATTTAGAAAATCAGCAAAAGAACTTGGAGGAATGTTCTCAGACATCCAGTTCAGCCCCTGCCCACATTGTCATAAAATCCGAGTGTGTGTACAGGGAGGCGCATTCCTTTCTGTTCTCATCACAGGTCCTTCCCTGGCTCTGCACCTGCCTGTCATGCGCGTCTGTGTGAAGAGATCACCAAACAGGCTTTGTGTCAGCAATAAAGCTTTTTAATCACCTGGGCGCAGGCGGGCTGAGTCCGAAAAGAGAGGAAGCGAAGGGAGATAAAGGTGGGGCTGTTTTATAGGGTTTGGGTAGGTAAAGGAAAATTACAGTCAAAGGGGGGTTGTTCTCTGGTGGGCAGGAGTGGGGGTCACAAAGTGCTCAGTGGGGGAGCTTTTTGAGCCAGGATGAGCCAGGAAAAGGAATTTCACAAGAGAATATCATCCCTTAAGGCAAGGACCGGCCATTTTCACTTCTTTTGTGGTAGACTGTTAGTTAAGGAGGGACAGGGCATTTGCACTTCTTTTGTGATTCTTCAGTTACTTCAGGCCATCTGGGTGTATACCTGCAAGTCACAGGGGATGCGGTGGCTTGGATTGGGCTCAGAGGCCTGACATTTCTCTCTTCCCTACCTTCCCTACCTTTTCCCTCCTGTGCGGCTCTCTCACAAAGTGAATGGCCTCAGCCACAGCTTCTCTGCAGCTGCATCAGACTGTGGCGACAGGAGTGGTGGCTGCTGCAGGGCCTGCTGTCCCCATGGAGCCCGGTCTTGCTTGCCGCTGCAGCCTGGTGATCATTTTGCACCTCAAGTATGGAATTCTAAAGAATAAGAGCCAACATGCTGGGGATGAAGGCGTCTTTATCACGGTGCTCTGCATATTTTAATCTTGGGTAGAAAGTATGGAAAAGTATGGGATACATGTGGTTTGATGTCAGAAGGATGTTGTGAACTTGACGTGGACTGAGAATGTTCAGGTGCAACAGGTACCCCAGCTTCATTAAATGAGACTTCTCCATCTCCCTGCCAGGCACGCACAGGTGTATGGCCACATTTTATGTGTTATCCTTATCTAGAGTGCGCCTTATCATCATGCTTAAAGTTGCATGATGATATTCTTCCTCATAGAGTAGGTCCCAAACCGCATTCAACACAGAAATGTACTCTTGCTATTATACATAGAACGTGCTTTCATATACCAAGTGGGAGAGCAGTCCTAAAATCTGGGCTGGAATCACAGAAGGAAGGCTTTGGGAAGCAACAGATTCCCTAGTCCAAAGCTGGTTTTTGGTGAACCTAGAAACAGGACCAAGAGAAGTGAATTTGCCTAAGGCCCTGACAGTGTCTCAAGGTAGCATTTGAACCTAACAGTTTCTTGACCTATTTCTTTAAATGATTA
>NW_022309608.1:0-2084 GCF_002776525.5 Piliocolobus tephrosceles
ATGAGACTTTGGACTGCGGACTTTTGGGTTAATGCTGAAATGAGTTAAGACTTTGGGGAACTGTTGGAAAGGCATGATTGGTTTTGAAATATGAAGTTTTGGAGGGGCTAGGGGTGGAATGATATGGTTTGGCTGTGTTCCCACCCAAATCTCAACTTGAATTGTATCTCCCAGAATTCCCACATGTGAGAGGGACCCAGAAGGAGGTAACTGAATCATGGAGGCCTATCTTTCCTATGCTATTGTCGTGATAGTGAATAAGTCTCACAGGATCTGATGGGTTTATCAGGGGTTTCAGCTTTTACTTCCTTCTCATTTTCTCTTGCCACTGCCAGGTAAGAAGTCCCTTTCACCTCCTGCCATGATTCTGAGGCCTCCCTCACCATGTGGAACTGTAAGTCCAATTAAACCTCTTTTTCTTCCCAGTCTTGGATATGTCTTTATCTGCAGCATGAAAATGGACTAATACAGAGACACTATTTCCTTTTGTACAACGGAAAGCATCATAAATAAGGCAAAAAATAAGATACAGAACAGAAGAGCACACATGTAACTTCAATTTATTGACTTGGATAGTTTCTAGATGATATATACATACATATACACATATTTATACCCAACAAATTAGTAATTTAAAAACTCCTCAAGACACTTAAAGATGGGAAGATTATATGGAATAAAATTTATTGAAGACAAAACCCAAATGGATAGTCATCACAAAAAATCTGGTGTCACTGAGAGTCAAGGGATTACAAAATATCACAAAGGAATGCACTTCATTTGCAAACAGTGGTAATGCTGTGTGTTGATGGAAACATGTAACTGACCTTTTCTTTGGTTGGCAACTAGCAATATTGAGGACAGTTAAAGATGTATGTATCCCTACCACCTGAACCACCTGGAAATGCCATTACCATGCTTATATTCTAGAACAGAAGTTCTCTGCCATGATTGTACATGAGAATCACTGCTCTAGAATTGGCATAATACACATTCATGCGCATTATTCCTTGTCCAGCAAATGCAAGCGTTTCTCTAGAGGAGGGGCTTATCTCAATCCTAGGCTCCTGTTAGAATCTCTTCAGGGGTTCTTTTACAAAAGTAATATCTAAACATTACCCTCCAAATCTGATTAAGCTGGTCTGGATGGAGTCTGACGGAGGAACCCTGGTTGCCTATTAAGTTCTTCCAGGGAACCACTGAAAATCTTGACACCTGCATTGCAATCCAAGATCTCTGGATATGAGCCCCAAGCTTTGTGTAAACAAATTACAGCCTTGTGTGTAATAGCGAGAATCTGGAAGCCACTTAGATGTTCATTGAGAGGAGAATGCATAAATACATTTTAGGATATACCTATAATAAAATCTATCCTGCTCTTAAAATTAAACAAATTGTGCCCTCATCTATCCTATCTATGATACGATAGGATATGTACCTATCCTATCATATATACAGACATAAAGAACTTATGTCCATATATTCTATATTCTTCATAGAATATATAGACATAAATATATAGATTCTATATTAATAAAATATCTATAGACACAAACATATAGAATATATATTTATAAAATATGATCTATAGACATAAATATATAGAATATATAGAAATAATTAATTTCTGTCTATATATTCTTTATGGTATAGGATATCATCTAAATAACATAAGCATTTCGAACATCCTATTTATTGTTTACAGATGCATTTGTGTACTAAAGGTATGAAAGTTCAAAGGCTGGATGCGGTGGCTCACGCCTGTAATCCCAGCACTTTGGGAGGCTGAGGTGGGCAGATCACAAGGTCAGGAGTTCAAGAGCAGCCTGGCCAATATGGTGAAACTCCATCTCTACTAAAAGTACCAAAATTAGCCAGGCGAGGTGGCAGGCACCTGTAGTCCCAGCTTCTCGGGAGGCTCAGGCAGGAGAATTGCTTGAACCTGGGAGGTGGAGGTTGCTGTGAGCCAAGATCGGGCCACTGCACTCCAGCCTGGGAGACAGAGTGAGACTCGATCTCAAAAAAAAAGAAAAAAAGTATGAAAGTTCATATAGAGGCAATATAAGTCAAGTAAGGGTTAGTAG
>NW_022309610.1:0-11571 GCF_002776525.5 Piliocolobus tephrosceles
AGTGGTGAGAGAGGGCATCCCTGTCTTGTGCCAGTTTTCAAAGGGAATTTTTCCAGTTTTTGCCCATTCAGTATGATATTGGCTGTGGGTTTGTCATAAATAGCTCTTATTATTTTGAGGTACGTTCCATCAATACCGAATTTATTGAGCGTTTTTAGCATGAAGGGCTGTTGAATTTTGTCAAAAGCCTTTTCTGCATCTATTGAGATAATCATGTGGTTCTTGTCTTTGGTTCTGTTTATATGCTGGATTACGTTTATTGATTCACGAATGTTGAACCAGCCTTGCATCCCAGGGATGAAGCCCACTTGATCATGGTGGATAAGCTTTTTGATGTGCTGCTGAATCCGGTTTGCCAGTATTTTATTGAGGATTTTTGCATCGATGTTCATCAGGGAGATTGGTCTAAAATTCTCTTTTTTTGTTGTGTCTCTGCCAGGCTTTGGTATCAGGATGATGTTGGCCTCATAAAATGAGCTAGGGAGGATTCCCTCTTTTTCTATTGACTAGAATAGTTTCAGAAGGAATGGTACCAGCTCCTCCTTGTACCTCTGGTAGAATTCAGCTGTGAATCCATCTGGTCCTGGACTTTTTTTGGTTGGTAGGCTATTAATTATTGCCTCAATTTCAGAGCCTGCTATTGGTCTATTTAGGGATTCAACTTCTTCCCGGTTTAGTCTTGGAAGAGTGTAAATGTCCAGGAAATTATCCATTTCTTCTAGATTTTCTAGTTGATTTGCGTAGAGGTGTTTATAGTATTCTCTGATGGTAGTTTGTATTTCTGTGGGGTCGGTGGTGATATCCCCTTTATCATTTTTTAATGCGTCTATTGCCTTTTATCTCCTGTTGGCTCCATCATATATTTTTTTATGGAAGTTTGAAGTTACTTTGATCTCTTTTGCTTCTCTCTTAGGCATAAAGACTCATAGCAGCTTTTTCCTAGGAGAGGGGGGTGGGAAATGAACTTTCCATAAAAAGCAGTTTTATGGATTTATTCTGGGGAAAAACACCATATACTTTTCCTTTGTTTGGGAATGCCTGTAGAGGAGAAGTGCCACTTGATCAAGTTATTCTATAGATAGTCACTAGTCACTAATTACCCTGTTTATTGCCAGTGTTTGTCATGAGCCTCATTGGTTATTGCCAGTGCTTGAGCACGAGCCTCTTTCAAGTCCACTAGGTAGAAGAGCTCTTATGTTTTGCTGGTCAAATTTTAGGCTTTGACCTCCATTTTTAGGTTTCTAAGTCAATATAATCCTATGAGATAATGGGTTTTTCTAGAGAACTTCTTTGATTTGCACGTAGGAACAATTTTCATTTTCAGGGTGTTTATGATTATTCATATTTATACATCCTTATTATCATTTCATAGTTGGGAAGAGGAAGAAAATAAAAATATACATTCAATGTGCCATCTTTAACCAGAACTCCTGCAAAGATGTAACATGAGACAAAACAAATTGCTTCCCAAGAAAAAAAATAACAATTTTATTTTATTAGATTTAATTTGCAGTTTATATTGTTATGTCCCTAAAACAAAATGTATTTACTTACTCCTTATGATTTTTTTTTTTTTTTATCATAAAGGTACTTAATTTTAAGACTTCTTTCTGCAGTCTTTGGGAAAAGGTGTGATAAATTATGATACCATCATACAGTTTATAATCATGAAAATAATATCTAACTTAGTAAAAATGCCTTTGAATATAATGGGAAATATGTGTAAATGATAAAGTTGTTATTTGTAATCCACCTTATCTTCTAGAAAAAGTACCTTCACTGTGAAAAGTTTATAAAGAATGATACCCCACAAGAGAGAAGCCATGATTTCTATGTAAGATAAAATTAATGTTTGACACTAACATAAATACATAATTGAGCTAACAATTGGTGATCATGAAGATACAGAGAGTAGAGACAGAGCCTAGTGTTAGCAAAGTAAATCTTGCATTTCTATTTTACCTGCATGGTTAGAAAGTATAAATTATAATAGTTGAAACCATTGATTAAAAAAAGCCAAATTCTCTAAAATATTTGAAGAGGTTTATTCTGAGCCAAACATGAGTGATCATGGCCCAGGATACAGCCTCAAGAACACATTCTCAAGGTGGCTATGTTACAGCTTGTTTTTATGCACTTTAGAGGGACAGAAGTTACAGGTAGATACATAAACCAATACATGTGAGGTATACATTGGTTTGGCATGGAAAGGCAGGACTTCTTGAAGTAGAGTGATGAGTCTCACAGGTCATGGGTGGATTCAAAGGTTTCCTGATTGGCCATTGGCTGGAAAAGTAAAGCTTTGCATAAAGACTTAAAGTCAGTAGAAAGAAATGCTTGAGTTAATATAAGGCGAGTTGGGAAGGGTTGTGGAACCCAAAGTTCTTGTGATGTAGATGAAGCCCCCAGGTGGTAGGCTTCAGAGGCAATACATGGTAAATTTCTCTTACTGGATCTTAAAAAATGTCAGATTCTTAGATAAATCTTCGCTGGATCAAGAAAAGACCTCGAAAGGGAAGAAGATTCTCTAGAGAATGCAAATTCATCCACAAGGCATGACCCTTTCAAGATATGTCAAAAAAGTATATTTTGGGGTAAAACACTTTCATGTGTCTGCTTTGTCAGTGTTATGATTTCTAGTTTAATTTTAGTGGTGGTCGGTTGTGCCTAAACTCCAAAGGGAGGGGTTGTAATGAGGTATGTCAGACCTCCCTTCACATCATGAACTGAACTCATTTCAGGCTGCCTTTGGGATCCTCTTGGCCAAGAGGTGGAGGGTCCATTCAGTCAGCTGGGGAGCTTAGAATTTCATTGTTGATTTACAAATCTGAATAGTGAGGCAGTAGTATCATGGTTCTATCTTCTTGCTATATTGAATCATTGTAAAAATGTGTTCAAGTGATTATATTTCTCCTGATGTTTGTTCTCATCTTAAGAATCAAATACAAAGATGACATGCATTACAGAATCAAATACAAAGATCTTAATAATCAAATATAAAGATGGCATATATATATATATATCTTATCACATTAATTTTGCTGTAGTGAATAATTCTATAGAAGGTAGCTTGACGTATTACAAAGAAAAAACTATGAAATATCCAGGACATATGTTCTTTCAAGCACCCTTCTTCCTAGCACATACATATTGCCACTTAAAAACAAAAAAGTTGTTCCTCTGAAAAATTCAAATAAGATTAATTAATACTTTTTTGAAGATAATTTTATTCCTTGATGCAAAGGATTACTGGTGCTGGCCCAGCATAATATAGACTCAGTCAGCTCTGAAAACTTTTTCAAGCAGCCTTGCCAACATAGAGGCTCAGCCACTGGAGCTTCTCCCTTCCCCCAGCCCTACCACAAGCATTGACCTTCAGAAACGAAGACTAAATAGAATTTTGGTGCATAAGAGTACACAAGATGAAGTCAAGAAAAACATATCCAATTGTGCCAGGTAGTCGAATTTTCCTGTGTTCTATTCCATGGTTATGGCCAAGCAGTTTAAGTGAGGTTTATGAAGATAATAAGGAAAAAAACACAAATATCCCCACATTATCCAAATGCAGGAATAACTCCAGATACTGCTAGTTATAGGAGGTACTTCAAGGTATTAAGGCATATACAAGAGTTTAGGAAGCAAAATTATGAAATGAGTAAGCACATGAATTGGACAAAGATTTTCATAGGGTCTGTGCACAAAATTGGATTTTAAAAACCCTATAGCCTGTATCTGTACAATCCAAAATAAAATGGTGCTATTTGTGAGACTATTTGTTCACTACTTAAGGCAAATTAATGCCTTCTAATTATAGTGGTGTTTGTTCTGTTCAAAAAAGTTAAAGTTCTCATTCCCTGATTCATTTGACAAAAACAAACTTCAATAAGCAATGTGAAGTAAAGAAGGGAGAATAAGGTGAAGGAAGAGAGGAGAGTTCAACGAGGCATTTGACAGTTTTTTAAGGTATAGTTGAAGGTACCTCACTTTACAGACACATATAGACACACACACATGCAAACACACACACACTCTACTAAACAATGTGGAGAAATAGGAACACTTTTACACTGTTGGTGGGATTGTAAACTAGTTCAACCATTGTGGAAAACAGTAGGGTGATTCCTCAAGGATCTAGAACTAGAAATACCATTTGACCCAGCCATCCCATTACTGGGTATATACCCAAAGGATTATAAATCATGCTGCTATAAAGACACATGCACACATATGTTTATTGCGGCACTATTCACAATAGCAAAGATTGGAATCAACCCAAATGTCCATCAGTGACAGACTGGATTAAGAATATGTGGCACATATACACCATGGAATACTATGCAGCATAAAAAAGGATGAGTTTGTGTCCTTTGTAGGGACATGGATGCAGCTGGAAACCATCATTCTCGGCAAACTATCACAAGAACAGAAAACCAAACACCGCATGTTCTCACTCATAGGTGGGAACTGAACAATGAGAGCACTTGGACTCAGGAAGGGGAACATCACACATCGGGGCCTATCATGGGGAGGGGGGAGGGAGGAGGGTTGGCATTGGGAGTTATACTTGATGTAAAGGACGAGTTGATGGGTGCTGACGAGTTGATGGGTGCAGCACACCAACATGGCACAGGTATACGTATGTAACAAACCTGCACATGTGCACATGTACTCTAAAACTTAAAGAATAATAATAATAATAATAATAATAATAATAATAATAATAATAATAAAAAGAATGCATGATCCTTTCTTACCCTTTTGCCCCTTTCTCTCTGTCCTCCCACAAAAATGAGATTATTATCTCTGACAGAGAAATGTTTGTTCAAGTCAACTTAGTCCTTGGTATACTATATTCAAGGAACCCCACAAGGAAGCCAGGAAAACTAATTTTCTAAATGAATATCTCTATAAGGAATGTTACTTTGTGCGTATGTGTATTTTCAAATCACCCTTTTGATGCATACTTAAGGACTATGTAGAAAGCAAAGCAAGCACTACATCTTTCTGCTTCTACTGACAAGCAGTGGTAACTAACTCTTAACAAATCAAGTGTTCTGCTGATGTCTAAGAAATCTAAAAGAGACTGACATTTTGCTCTGGACAAAAAGGGGGAGATGTGTATTATTTTTCTTATTTTGTGTCAGCATGTCTTGGAGCCATCCACTTAGTATGAGATTAATATCTTTAATTGCTTGAAATAGAACATCTGTGATTATCTATCATATTTGATCATACACACCACTCTCACTCAGGAGAATAACACCTAGTAAAGGTTTATCTGTGGATAGACTGTGATAAAATCAGCATCCCACGTTTTGACATATGTTTTCTCAGAAGTCACTAAATCTACATATGCATGAGGTACTTTCTTATACAGAATTCCTCTAGAGTTATCTAGTTTTGCAGATAAATTTAAAAAACAACAATAATACTAGCCAATGTTTTCTGACAGCTTACTTTATAGAAAGGATTGTTGAAGGTATTTTAAATGCATCCTCTCATTTAGTCCTCAAATCCACCCTTTGGGGCAGGAATTAGATTTCCCTTTCCTGATGAAGAAACAGATGTCAGATGATCAGTAATTTGTGAGTAATTTTCTAGTAAGCTTAGGCAGCTAGTAACTGGCAGAGTCAGAGTTTGAACTTATGACCTTTTCCTTCTAGTTCCTGTAGTCTGAATCATTGCATAGTATAATTTCTAGTACATTTTGGATAGGTTATTTTATATGTCTCTCCAAAAGATGCCATATTTTTATAGTTTGTTATAGGTGAGTTGTCTGCTCTGGGGATTTCGCCATCTCAGTAAAACCCAAAGCCATATTGAGTCATCACTATAGAAGGAAGACCTAAGATGTTCCAAGAAAATGAATTTTGAAGAGCAATCTGAGAACAGGCAGAGTGACTATGCATCAAAAACAGGAGGCAAAGCTATTCTCTTTGTGTGAGGATTATAGAGAGTAAAGTCAGAGATCTCATATGGAGAGAATAAGAAATATGTGAAGAGAAACATCAGACAACTGTTTGACAAAGTACAGGCTTTCAAAATGGTAACAAAAGCAATATTTATTGTATGAAAATGTGTTGACCTATTTTCTTTTATGAAATAGGTCTGATATATGAAATATCTTTTATGAAATGTTTGATATATATATGTGAGAATCAACGCATATATTCTGGTATGGGTTTTTTGTAGAGTTGTATAAAAAGTCTATGTTTATATATTTAATATGTTTTTATATATTATGATTGCAAATGGTGCAGTTTGTGTTGCTGTATAGGGTTAATATTGGTGTATCTAGGATTAGTAGGTACAATTCTCTTTTTAGTTATACGTAGTATATATATGTGAGTGTGTGTGTGTGTGTGTGTGTGTGTGTGTATTCCCTAAGAATGCTCTTTTTATAAATGGAATCAATGAATGTGTTTGTTACATCAATGCGTATAGATATATAGCACTAATATATTTACGAAGTGATTATCTGTTGCTCCAGCACTGTTAACAATTTAATCTTTTCTTTTGGCCCTGGTCCTTTCACATTACATGTGTTTGCATGCAGAATCTTTCAACCTCCAACAAAGCTACTAAATTATAATGCTAACCAGATCTTAGTGTCTCTGACAGTGTCTGCCTTTGCAGACAAATAGCTCAACTCAGAATAGCAGTAATTTGCTATCTCCCTGTGGCTGGTTCACAAATAGAATATTTGGCAGGGATGAGGAGAAGTGAGCAAGAGTAAGTATTGTTGTGGAGAAAGCCCAGAGGGAAGAGCCCTTCTTCTATTATGAAATTCATGATGTGAGAAATGGGACATCAAACTGTGTGCACAATGTGTATTTAGGCAGCACTATCCTTCTTTGAAAGAGAATCCCCTTTTCTGTGTTATTTAAGAGCATGAGATCACAGCTACTCTGTGTGTATTCTGTTGCATGGAATGCTGGGCATATGGCTCGATTCTATCATGTAGGCAAAAGAGGCACCAACAGAATCTCAAATATTGCCTGTGTTATCTGAGGAACCTGTGGTACAATGGAAATAACTTGAAATAGGAAAGCCTAACATTCTAGATTATGAATCAAAAGAAAAACTGAACTCTCTCAAGTGACAGAATTACTTTTTGGATATTTGTCACCACAAAGGTTAAAGTAATAGAAGTTTGTGTTTCTTTTACTGTTAATTCTAAACACGTAAATGCCTAGGCTACTTTGTTCTCTCTATAAGCTATTTAGTATTATTGATTCTTTAGAATAATCCTGAGATTTATATATATATTTTCTCCATTTTATAGATAAGTTAATTGAGACTCAGAGTGATAAACAATTTGCCCAAGGTCATAGAGTAATTAAAGTAGTGCAGGTGGGAGCGTTGCTCAAATGTGTCAGATGCTAAAACCTGCATGCCTTTTATTATGCCTTATTATTTCATTGCAATAAAGAGAAGGAGGCTCTTTATTAACTGGACTTGTTGCTTGATTTTCTATTAAGATTTCCCTTGTGCATTTGTATCACCAGATATTCTGCACAGTTGCCATACTTTATAATTAAATAATCTGTTATTATTTTAAAAATACATATAATGAAGGCTAGGAAGTCCAATTCTCCTAGTTTGAACCTCATAAGACTCAAACTTTGAGCTAACTTTGTTTCTAATATTTAAGAAAGTAAAACTTTAGGGGAAAATTAGTTTTATATGTTAACTCACAATTTTGAACTAACTAGTATTACATAGATACAATTTATGTTCCATCATATGGACCTTGATGTATTCTAACTTACCTTGTGCTGAGACCAGCTGGGTCGGGGAGACTCTAACCCAGCGGCACTGGAGGAATTAAAGACACACACACAGAAATATAGAAGTGTAGAGTGGGAAATCAGGGATCTCACAGCCTTCAGAGCTCAGAGCCTCGAACGGAGATTTACACACGTATTGTATTTATTGACAGCAAGCCAGTGATAAGTATTGTTTCTATAGATTATAGATTAACTAAAAGTATTCCTTATGGGAAATAAAAGGATGGGCCAAGTAAAGGGATGGGTCTGGCTAGTTATCTGCAGCAGGAGCATGTTCTTAAGGCATAGGTCGGTCATGCTATTTATTGTTTGTGGTTTAAGAATTCCTTTAAGCAGTTTTCCACCCTGGGTGGGCCAGGTGTTCCTTGCTGTCATTCTGGTAAACCCACAACCTTCCAGTCTGGGCGTCATGGCCATCACAAACATGTCACAGTGCCGCAGAGATTTTGTTTATGGCCAATTTTGAGGCCAGTTTATGGCCAGATTTTGGGGGCCTATTCCCAACACCTTGTATTATGAACTAGTCTGGTTCCCAACACTAAGAGAGAAGGGACATACAGAAAGAACAAAAGAAGAGAAAAAATTCAACCCTGGGACTATATAATCAAAAGGAACATTGAGTATGAATTCACACATATGAATTCACACACATTCAAATATTATCCTGATAGTGAAATTTGCCTCAAGTGAGATTTATTTGATACTGTTCTCTGCTCCTCAGACTTGATTTTTTTATTTCTCTCCATTTTTTTTTTTTTTTCATTTATTAAGACTCTTAGTTTCAGTGGGAGTTGAGACAGGCTGCTTTGTTATCACTCTCTCTTTTCTTAAGACAGGTAACCTATTATGCAGATCTCTATGAGTTTCAGAAGAAGAAAAAAACCAAGAGTGAGAATGTAGAGGAGGCATTAAGGAACTGTGAGAATTTTATGAACTAGGCAAATTATGACAAAAATAATCACAGGCAAAATCACAGGGTTATTCTTGTTAGATTGGTTCTTTGGTTTTTGAAATGTTCATTTCTAATTTTGCAAACTGCATAATTACAAAAGAGTGAGACTCTTGTCTTTCAGTGTGACAAGAATTTAGGAACACATTACCCCTTGAGAACTCTAAGTGAAATTATTAATAACAAAACATTTTCTGAATCTAAGTCTATGCTGTTTTTTAGCACTGAAATGCCATTCCTAACCTCCCTTCTAAATCTATATTGCAAGACTCAGCTATGCTACAACCGCCAATGTGAAGCTTCTCCAATTTCCATGCCACCTCCACATCCTGTCTGCTTCCATCAGACAGAATTAATCACAACTTCTTCTTCCTTCTCACAATATGTAACTAGCCCTTCCACGTAGTTCTATTTAACTGTGACTTGTATTATAGACAGTTGTGAGTCTACTTTCTGTGCTAAAGTGTAGCTTCCTTGAAAGCATCTTTCTATCCAGCTCCACCCATCTGACTACAAGCACTGAGTGTCTGACATAGAGTGGGTGCACAATCTTTGCTACCTTTAAACTGAATAGAAAGTTAATTTCTAGCTAATTCTCAGGTCTAAGCAGAATGTAAAGTATAGGACTGAGATTATTTAGCAAATCTGGTTGTTAAAGTTTTATATTCTTGTATATCCAAAGCTACTCTACAAATTAGTGCTGAGACCACTTCAAAAGCTGCTGAAGAAGCTTTTCAGCAATGCCTCAAATTCCAAAGCAGCTTCTGATGCCTGTATTTTCCATAACATTCCCTGGTGCTACTGATAAACAGCCAAGTTTGGCAACCACTAGTTACAAATTACTTTGTATTTTGCAAGGCAAAATATTAATAAAGTAATAAAGATATACAAAGTATATTTATTCAAATAATGTACGTTAATCTCCATTTTCACATAGTGCACAAAATAGTGTTGATTGTTGGCCTCTTCCATTAGAATGCAAGCTGTAGGAGAGCAAGAAACTTGTTTGTCTTATTTGCATCTAAAATTCAATGCCAAGTGTATGGATAATACAATCACCCCATAATTTGTGTCTCCTGATTCCAATTAGCAGCAAGAATTATTTTTCCAAATCAATAGCTAAACAGAATTTCCTGCTTGTAAACCTTTCTCTTATTCAAACATAAATATACATCAAAACAAATTATGGGATTTTAAACATATATTATTTTCTGGGTTTTCCCATAGAGATTCCTTCTTACTTGATCCTTTTTGGGGACAGGCAGCTCTGCAAATAATTCTTAATCACAACCAGTATCGAAAACATCTACTTTGATTATAAAAAGCCAGACACTTTGATAGCACTCAGGATACTTCAAAATTGGACCACAGTTATTGCTCCAGGTTGTTTTTCATAAGACATTATACTCTAGCCATGAGTTGGTTTCGACTACTTGCAATCCCCCAAACAATTTTTATTCTTCTCAGGAATTATTCATACTTTCCCTTACTAGAATACTTTTCTCTCTCATCATTTGTATTCAGTGAAATTGTCATTATAGTTCAAAATGTAGTACTAAAATTACTCATGCCATAAAGACACTTATTTGCCCTAGAACTTATTATTTTCTTCACTATGCTTCCATAAGAGAGTTTATACTTCTTATAATATCCATTTCATGAAATCATATTTTTTGTTGACCTCTTTCATTTAAAGATTGGGAAGCACATATACACACATATGTACACACATATGTTTAATTTTTATATTGTCATCTTGAATACAAGTGGGCACATAATGATGCTTAATACATATTTGTTGAATTTCATTAAAGACGTTTTACAATATGTTATATGCACATACTGAACAAAATGGCTGACATATGTGCTAATTATAGTAGAGACTGTAATAATTAGCAATAAGTGTTTGAGTATCAAACAAATGGAATGCAATTACAATAGTATGCATATTTTAAAAATAATAGTTTGGTAATTTTTTGTATGTGGTTTTCCATGAAATAGGTTTACTTCTCTCTAACTGATTTCTTTACCTCTTATCAGTCAGCCAATAAATTTAGAAAAAGCACCCATTTATATAAGGCCTCTGTGGCCATGTATTTTCATAAAAATAAATCAAATTACAAACACGAGTTGAAGTTTAAATGTTTTAATTCTATGTTATAAATGTTTAGTTAACAAATAACTGAATAAATTATATGTTGGAAATGTGATATCTAAACTGGAAAAATTAGGTGGTTGATAGATAAAATGTCAGTGAAATATTTTAAGCATTTAAAAAATTGCATGTAATTTTTTGCTGTGTTTTCCAAAACTGTGATTTATGATGCTTGAGAATAACAGTCTAATCCATTTTTGAATCCTTTTAAAGAAAAAGGGAAATTATTACAGCATAGCTTACTAACACTAATGTAAATAAATATTACAAATTATTTTATGCTATTAGAAATATCTTGAGGTAATATACCTTTAAATGTTTTATAGCCAATGACAAGGGCTTTGTTATATATAGAGACATTATTTATAGTGCTAGTAGAATAGGATTTAAACTATATTTTATTGTTTAGTTTTTCTTTTTCCACTCATTTGGGATAAAATATCTTTTTTTTTTTTAATTTTATTTTTATTATACTTTAAGTTCTAGGGTACATGTGCATAACGTGCAGGTTACATATGTATACATGTGCCATGTTGGTGTGCTGCACCCATCAACTCGTCAGCACCCATCAATTCATCATTTATATCAGGTATAACTCCCCAATGCAATCCCTCCCCCCTCCCCCCTCCCCATGATAGGCCCCAGTGTGTGATGTTCCCCTTCCCGAGTCCAAGTGA
>NW_022309610.1:16571-29576 GCF_002776525.5 Piliocolobus tephrosceles
AGCCAGGATGGTCTCGATCTCCTGACCTCGTGATCCGTCTGTCTTGGTCTCCCAAAGTGCTGAGATACACCCATCATTCTTTATGGTAACATTGCTAGACACTTTACTTCTCCATACACTATAAACTTCACACCAGCACATTTTACCTTTTCAGACAATTGTCTTTTATAAAAATGAGACGGGCCGGGCACGGTGGCTCAAGCCTGTAATCCCAGCACTTTGGGAGGCCGAGACGGGTGGATCACGAGGTCAGGAGATCGAGACCATCCTGGCTAACACGGTGAAACCCCGTCTCTACTAAAAAATACAAAAAACTAGCCGGGCGACGTGGCTGGCGCCTGTAGTCCCAGCTATTCGGGAGGCTGAGGCAGGAGAATGGCGCAAACCCGGGAGGCAGAGCTTGCAGTGAGCTGAGATCCGGCCACTGCACTCCAGCCTGGGCAACATGTAGTCCCAGCTATTCGGGAGGCTGAGGCAGGAGAATGGCGTAAACCCGGGAGGCGGAGCTTGCAGTGAGCTGAGATCCGGCCACTGCACTCCAGCCCGGGCAACAGAGCCAGACTCTGTCTCAAAAAAAAAAAAAAAAAAAAAAAAAAAAACCATAAAAATCTTATATTTACCCACATACTTTCCATTCCTATCACAATATTTTTCATATGTATTTGCATTTCTGTCTGATATTATTTTTTGTCAGCCTGAAGAACTTTTGTCAATATTTCCTATACAGACTTACTGGTGACAAAATTTCCCAACTTTTATTTATTTGAAGATATCTATATTTTACCATCACTTTTGCAAGGAAATTTGCTAGGTATATAATTCAAGACAATTTTTTTCCTGTTTTTTAATGTTATAAATTCATTATTTTCTGCCATGTATTGATTCCAACGTAAACTCAGGAGTACATTTTTTCCTATTTTCTTCTGCATACAATGTCTTTTTTCTCTAACCAATTTAAAATGTTTTCTATTTATCTCTGGTTTTCAGTAATTTGATTAGTTGTGCTTTTCATGTAGTCATCCCGATTGGGGCTCATGAACTTCGTGAATCTGTTTTGACATTTTTTCTCTAATTTGGAAAAAATATGACTATTAATATTTGAAATATGTTTCCACTCTAATTTATCTATCCTCCCTTTTTGAGCTTCTATTACACATAATTTAGACTGTATAAGATTATCTCACAGGTCACTGAGCCGCAATCATTGTTTTCTTCTCTAACTCAGCTTACTTTCCATTATCTTGCCTTTAGGTTCCCCCGATCTTTCTTCTACAGAATCAAATGTTCTTTTAATTCAATTCAGTAATATTTTTATTTCAGATGTTTTAATTTCTCAGTTCCAGGAAATGTATGTCCAGGAAACTGTTTTTAAAAGTAATTTTAAGCCCAGGCAAAGTGACTTACACCTGTAATCCCAGCACTTTCAGAGGCCAAGGCAGAAGGACTGCTTAAAGCCAGGGGTTCAAGACCAGCCTGGGCAACATAGTGAAAGCCTGTCTCCATTGATTATTATTAAAAATGTAAAAAATCATAATTTATAATAAAACATTTTATATTCCTGCATCTGTGTTTTATTCATGGTATATTTTACTTTAAATCTTCAAACACGTTCATAATAGTTATTTTATAATCCCTTATCTGATAATCCTAACATTCCTATTATTTCTGCAACTAATTTTAGCAACTGTGGTATTTCTCCTATTTATGGATCTACATGTCTATTTGAACGCTGAATATTGTGAATGACATATTTGCATTTATTTTTCTTCTTTTAAAGAAGTTGATGATAGATGACTTGACACTTTGAGGATTGTTTTCAGGATTTTGACAAAGCATACATGGACTAGTCCTCTTGCTAAGGCATGGTGATTTTGAAGGATCAATAATATTCAGTGACATTCTCTACTTTCCTGTTGAGAAATCCAGTGTCTCCAAGTACTGTGTGAATTCCAGAGTATCTATTTATCTCAAATTCCCCTAGCAGTTACTCTCTTATGCTTCAAAGTATATTCAGTTTAGCATTTTGACAAAGTCTTAAGGGAACTCAATGAAGATTTTAGAGCTTTTCCCTTAGTTTCTTCTCTAAAAGCCTGCTCCCATGAATTCCGACTACCTTAGGATGCCTGAGCTCCAGTGTCTCTCCAACTAGATAGACTACTGGTAACTGTTTAGGTTCACTGCTTTGTACCATGTTTTGCAAAGTGTCCTTAAAAAGAAAATCAGGTTGAATTTAAAGTTTAGCTCATGTGTTTTCCTTCTATCAAAAACACATCTCTCTGCTATCTGTTTTCTTATGAACAGAAACCATTGTTTCAGATATTTTATTTAATTTTGTAGTTATTTACATCTGGAAAGGTAATCTAACACCTATTTTTCTGCCATGGCTAAAACTACCCATCTTTTTAAATAACCTAAAGTTTTAAATAAATAACTGAAGAAATTCTCCTAATAGTAATACAATAAATATATTTTACCTTCAGGATATTCCTTCAGAAACAGCCACCATCAAAGCCAAAAGAGGCAAGGAGAATTGGTGTAGGTTATAAATACTATTTAGTTCACGCTGCTGCCTTCGATAAAAAGTAGTACCAACCTGGTACCAATTATGTATAGCTAGTGGTGATTCTAAGCTATTTTTCTGGTGTTTTTTTTTTTTTTTTTTTTTTTTTTTTAATCTTTACTTTTCACTGACATCTACTAATCCTGGTTATGACAATTTACTTGACTCTATTTCCACTTCCTATACTTTCTTGTCTTAGGTATTTGTGTAATGCAGGACAAATACTCACTTTGAGTAAGTTAAACATAAAATATTTCCATAAGAAGCAGCCTTCATATCTAAGATTGATGTAACAAAAAATTAATACACATATTTGAATAATCTAGGTCAAATGGTCTTACTAAACATCAAAAGCTTGTAATACATGAAGAAAGACATCATATTTGAATTCTGTTAAAATTATAAATAGAAGTATGTAACAGGTTAGTAGCACAACAAGTGGTCCAAGACTTGAAGATACAAAACCAAAACCTTACTAGTACATTTCCAAATGATTAATTGCTTACGGTGTGCTTATAACAACTGAATTCACATGGGACTGATGTACCAAGCAGGATGCAGTTTGTTAACTTATTACGAAAGATGATAGGTGCAGGATTGTCTGTATCCCTCAGACCCAGCATTTCTCTGGACTACAATTTTACAATAAACACACAGAGAGAGAGAGAGAGAATATCACTCTAAAACATATTTGGCTGGGCACAATGGCTCATGCCTGTAATCCACAGCATTTTGGGAGGCCAACGCTGGTGGACCACTTGAGGCCAGGAGTTCGAGACCAGCCTGGCCAACATGGTGAAACCCCATCTCTACTAAATATTCAAAAATTAGCTGGGCATGGCGGCGCATGTCTGTAATCCCAGCTACTTGGGAGGCTGAGGCACAAGAATTGCTTGAGCCTGAGAGGTAGACATTGTGGGGAGCCGAGATGGTGTCACTGCTCTCCAGCCTGGGCAACAGAGGAGACTCTGACTCAAAAACAGACAACAACAAAATATTTTCCCAGGTTAGCTACACTCCTTCATGAATAAATTCATCCTTTAACTTGGTTAATATCATCGATGAAACTATAACTCAAGAATATATTCCAGGGGCCAGGCATGGTGGCTCATGCTTGTAATCCCAGCAGTTTGGGAGGCCGAGGCTAGTGGATCACCTGAGGTCAGGAGTTTGAGACCAACCTGGACACTTCATGAAACCCCTCTCTACTAAAAACACAAAAATTAGCTGGGCGTGGTGGTGCACGCCTATAATTCTAGCTACTCAAGAGGCAGAGACAGGAGACTTGCTTGAACCTGGAGGCGGAGTTTGAAGTGAGCCAAGATCGCGCCACTGCACTCCAGCCTGGGCAACAGAGTGAGACTCCGTGCCAAAACACACACACACACACACACACACACACACAGAAAACACACACAAAAAAAGAAAGCAAAAAGAATATATTTCAGGAATTCTAGTGAAAATTTGTCTCGTATTAGGGATGTATTTTAATCATTTGACACCATGAGGAATTTTTAAAATCTTTTCTACAGGTTGTTGGAGGTAACCACATTCCTTACACTCCCAATATGCCAGTAACTTCCCAGGTTAAAAAAAAAAAAAAAAATCAATAAAAAACTTTGACATAATGAATGAAATCTGGATCCTTTTTGAAACAAAAAAAAAAATTGCTAGTGTTCAATAATTTGACATTACAAGAAGGGAACTTGAACGAAGACAAAAATTATGATATAAATCAACTACTCTAATTTTTTTCTTTTTACAAACATTGCAAAGCTCAGAAAAACATAGCTACAAATGTCAAAGAACACTCTCAGTTGCACATCAGGGAAATTATTGTAATTTGTGTAACAAATTTACTTAGTCAAATTATAAGAAAGGTACCAAGAAGTATCACTAAAAGATAATTATATTTAAACATTAAGAAAATTGTCCAGCCACACTCACATACATGTTATGCTCTTTAAAATGAGATACTAAAAAGAAAAAAAAAAGTTTTTAAAATGTGAAAATAAAGAAATAAAATTCCACAGCTAAAGATATTAAGACAATCTAATGCACTAAGATACGGCCCTTGAAAGACATGAAATCATAGCTCTGTGCATTTTTCTATATAAGGGAACCTCACAGAAAACCTAAGAGAATTGCAGTAAAATAATAGCACTTTATAGCAAGAAGAATGTTCTTGTAATTCCACTAATAAAAGCTCACAGACCCCAAGTGATGAAATAGCCAAAAATATGGCAAATCTGCTCGTCTGATTTATAGATTCAGAATAAATCTTGCCGTTTTCTTACCTGGTTTGATGTATCTCCAAGAAAAAGAACAAAAGTATTTACCACCTTAAAAGGAGTATGCTCTGTCATCTGATATAACTTATGGGTTTTTTCTGAAACATAAGAAAATAATGGCTCTGGCACTCCAGCTTTTAGCTTTAAAGCACTGTTCAGCTTTTAGTGTTAAAGAATGAAACAAAAATAAAAGCTTAGCCAATTGCCTTAAAAAAGCCATCTACATGAAACTTATTGGATATTTGAAATCATCTGCTAATGAATCATCAAAACTTACTAGGATATATTAATATATTTATAAATAAATCGATATCAAGGATGAAATATAATACTCTTTACCTTACAATAGTTATCAGAACACTTGACAAACTTCTTTTAATTATGTGTGCAACATTTATTCTGCTAACTGCTAAATATATTGACTACCCTTCCTAAGTTCAATCTGTAATTTCATTTTCGTAAGTTACTGAAAACTGTTTAGTATGTCCATTCATTCATTTATTTATTCATCCACCAAGTGGCTGCAGAACTCTTGCTGTGTGCCAGGCAAAGACCTTGTCCTCATAGAGTTTTTGGTCAAGGCAGGGACACTGTTAGATTCTGGAAAGAGCAGTAAGCAACACGGACACTTTTCTTGCCCTCATAAAGCTGTCACTCTGCCTGGAGAGACTGATATGACACAAACAATTTTGTAAAACATATTAAACTTCAGTTGGATAATTTCTGATGAGAAAAAGTACATGGTTCTATGAGGGTGCCTAACCAAATGGCTGAAATTGCTCCTTTCCATTTCAATAAATATAAAGTGATTTCAAATTCAAAGAACTCATCTGATATCTTTGTTTATTTTAAGGGAAACGGTGGTTAATTGCATCACTGCCTTTATTTATTTGCAAGTTCATGTTAAACAGCAGAAATGGACAGCATAGAGAGATCAATCTAAAGTTCAGTAAGAGTACATAATAACTTTCTTCTGTTTGCGCATTATGCTCCAGGCATTATTGTATACTGTAAGGATGCAAACATATATAAGATAGTAACAGAATGAGTGATAACAAGAACGATGCAGGATAAAAGGGTAAAGGAGGTAGAAGTGAGATAGAATGGGTGCTTGATTTTGTTTTAAATGCTCTCGAACAAGAAAATCTTGATCACATTTACAGATTAAGTGAAAAGAGACAATAAAGGAGAAAATGTTGAAAATGTAAGAGAAAGGCTACATAGTTAAAAGAGTATTTGTGATTTTGTGTAACAAAATGCAGTCTAAAGCAGAATTCTTCCTAATTTTTTTTCCTCCATGTATTCCTATTAGAAGCAAGCCTCCTAATATACTATAAAAACCAGCCTACAGAAACTCCAGGAATTATAGGGGTGCTAATCATAGATAAACTTTTTTTTACTTATTTTTAATTTCTGCATGTACATAGTAGGTAGGCCTACCTACTATGGGGTACATGCGATGTTTTGATACAGGCATGCAATGTAAAATAAGCACATCATAAAGAATCAGTGTCCATTCCCTCAAAAATTTATCCATTGAGTTGCAAACAATCCAATTATACTGAGTTATTTTAAAATACATAGTTATTATTGACTATAGTCACTTTGTTCTGCTATCAAATAGTAGGTCTTACTCATTCTTTCTATAACCATCTCTACCTGCCAGCCAGCCCCCCACTATCCTTACCCACTTCTGGTAACCATCCTTCTACTCCGTATGTCCATGAGTTCTATTCTTTTGACTGTTAAATCCCACAAATAAGTGAGAACATGTGATGTTTATCTTTCTGTGCCTGGCTTATTTCACTTAACATAATAAGCTCCAGTTCCATCCATGTTATCGCAAATTACAGAATCTCATCCTTTTTGTGGCTGAAAAGTACTCCATTGTGGCTATGTATCACATTTTCTTTACCCATTTATCTGTTGATGGACACTTAGATTGTTTCCAAATCTTAGCTATTGTAAACAGTGCTGCAACAAACATAGGAGTGCAGATATCTCTTCAACATGCTGATTGTCTTTTTGGGGTACACACCCAGCAGTGAGATTGCTGGATCATATGGTATCTCTATTTTAAGTTTTTTGAGGAGCTTCCAAACTGTTCTCCATAGTGGTTGTACTAATTTATGTCCCAACCAACAGTGTATGAGAGTTCTCTTTTCTTCACATCCTCACCAGAATTTGTTATTGTCTTTTGGATATCAGCCATTTTAACTGGGGTTAATTGATACCTCATCGTAGTTTTGATTTCCATTTCTCTGATGATCAGTGACGTTGAGCACTTTTTCATAGGCCTCTGTATGACTTTTTTTGAGAAATGTCTATTCAAATCTTTTGCTCATTTTTAAATTAGGTTAATTTTTTCCTTTTGAGTGGTTTAAGCTCCTTATATATTCTGATTATTAATCCCTTGTCAGACGAGTAGTTTGCAAATATTTTCTCCCATTCTATGGGATGTCTCTTACTTTGCTGATTGTATCCTTTGCTGTGCAGAAGGTTTTTAACCTGATGTGATCCCATTTGTCCATTTTTCGCTTTTGGGGTACTGCTAAATAAATTTTTGCCCAGACCAATATCTTGTAGCAGTTTCGGAGTCTGAGGTCTTAAACATAGATATTTAATCCATTTTGATTTGATTTTTATATATAGTAAGATATAGGGTCTAGTTTTATTCACATGCCTATGGATATCCAGTTTTTCCAGAACCATTTATTGAAGAGACTGCCTTTTCCCCAGCGTATATTCTTGGCACTTTTGTCTACAATTAGTTCACTGCAGGTGTGTGGATTTATTTCTGGGTTCTCTGTTCTCTTCCATTGGTTTATATGTCTGTTTCTATGCCAGTAGCATGCTGTTTTAATTACATTAAATCTGTAGTACATTTTGAAATCAGATAATGTGATTCCTCTAATTTTGTTCTTTTGCTGATGGTAGTTTTGGCTATTCTGTGTCTTTCCTGCTTCCATATAATTTTTAGAATTTTTCTATTTCTGTAAAGAATATCACTAATATTGCTATAGGAACTGCATAGAATCTGTAGATTTCTTTGGATAGTATAGACATTTGAACAAACTTGATTCTTCTAATCCATGAACATGGAATGATTTTCCATTTTTGGTGTCCACTTCAATTTCTTTCATCGGTGTTTTATCGTTTTCATGAAAGAGATCTTTCACTTCTTCAGTTAATTCCTAGTATTTAATTTTATGTGTGGCTACTGTAAATGGGATTATGTTTTCTTTTTTTTACATTGCTCTTTGTTGGCATATAAAAATGCTATTTATTTTGTATGTTGAATTTATATTATGCAATTGTACTAAATTTGTTTATCAGTTTTAATAGTTTTTTTGGCAGAGTTTTTAGTTTTTTCCAAATATAACATCATATTATCTACAAACAGGGATAATTTGACTGCTTCCCTTCCCACTTGAAAAATAAACTTTTTCTGTTGTTATTTTAAATCTCCTTTTAAACCTTTTTATTGCAAAGGTAATATAGCAGTTGCTTACTTCAAATATGCAACAAAGACTGATACGTGTAATACAAAAAGTGAAAGTCTTTTCCAACCATACTATCAGGTCACAGCTCATAGTTTGTTTATATTTCCAGACAAACTCTCCTCCCATGCACAGTCTTTGAAGTGAAAATAACAACATAAATCAAAAGACTGATTCTGGTGCAGTTAATTTCAAGGCAAATGCTAAGGCCACAGAATAGCAAGATACTACACTATGAATGAGGTTTGAGTACCAGCAAAGACAATGGCATGTACCATGGAAATGAAAATAGTAACAAAAGACAGCATAGATTAATGGAAACAGTAGCCACCTATTTACCACAGATCTCAAGTTTCTCTCTTATAAAATGTGTGGGTTTGGCTGAGTGATCATTATGACCAGCATTAATAATTCTCAACATCACTGATTGAGAGATTTTAGAAATTTTATTATTTCAAATTGATATATTAGATTTACCTTTCATATATTGTTGGGATTTTTAGAAATATTGCTTTCAGTAGCAACAACCTTAAGAAAAACTTTAAAAGATATTTTATCCGGGGGGCGGAGCAAGATGGCCGAATAGGAACAGCTTCAGTCTCCATCTCCCAGGGCGAGCGACACAGAAGACCGGTGATTTCTGCATTTTCAACTGAGGTACTGGGGTCATCTCACTCGGGAGTGCCGGACAATCGGTGCTGGTCAGCTGCTGCAGCCCGACCAGCGAGAGCTGAAGCAGGGCGAGGCATCGCCTCACCTGGGAAGCGCGAGGGGGAAGGGAGTCCCTTTTCCTAGCCAGGGGAACTGAGACACACAACACCTGGAAAATCGGGTAACTCCCACCCCAATACTGCGCTGTAACACCGGCACACCGGAGATTATATCCCACACCTGGCCGGGAGGGTCCCACGCCCACGGAGCCTCTCTCCTTGCTAACACAGCAGTCTGCCGCAATCTAACCGCAAGGCAGCAGCGAGGCTGGGGGAGGGGCGCCCGCCATCGCTGAGGCTTAAGTAGGTAAATAAAGCCGCTGGGAAGCTCGAACTGGGTGGAGCTCCCAGCAGCTCAAGGAAACCTGCCTGTCTCTGTAGACTGCGCCTCTGGGGACAGGGCTCAGCTAAAGGAGCAGAAGCCTGTGAAACGCGAACGACTCTGTCTGACAGCTTTGAAGAGAGCAGTGGATCTCCCAACAGGGAGGTTGAGATCTGAGAAGGGGCAGTCTGCCTGCTCAAGTGGGTCCCTGACCCCTGAGTAGCCTAACTGGGAGACATCCCCCACTAGGGGCAGTCTGACACCCCACACCTCACAGGGTGGAGTACACCCCTGAGAGGAAGCTTCCAAAGCAAGAATCAGACAGGTGTTCATATCGCTGTTCAGCAATATTCTATCTTCTGCAACCTCTGCTGCTGATACCCAGGCAAACAGGGTCTGGAGTGGACCTCAAGCAATCTCCAACAGACCTATAGCTGAGGGTCCTGACAGTCAGAAGGAAAACTATCAAACAGGAAGGACACCTATATCAAAACCCCATCAGTACGTCACCATCATCAAAGACCAGTGACAGATAAAACCACAAAGATGGGGAAAAAGCAGGGCAGAAAAGCTGGAAATTCAAAAAATAAGAGCGCATCTCCTCCTGCAAAGGAGCACAGCCCATCGCCAGCAACAGATCAAAGCTGGTCAGAGAATGATTTTGATGAGATGAGAGAAGAAGGCTTCAGTCCATCAAACCTCTCAGAGCTAAAGGAGGAATTACATACCCAGCGCAAAGAAACTAAAAATCTTGAAAAAAGAGTGGAAGAATTGACAGCTAGACTAATTAATGCAGAGAAGGTCATAAACGAAATGACAGAGATGAAAACCATGACACGAGAAATACGTGACAAATGCACAAGCTTCAGTAACCGACTCGATCAACTGGAAGAAACAGTATCAGCGATGGAGGATCAAATGAATGAAATGAAGCGAGAAGAGAAACCAAAAGAAAAAAGAAGAAAAAGAAATGAACAAAGCCTGCAAGAAGTATGGGATTATGTCAAAAGACCAAATCTCCGTCTGATTGGGGTGCCTGAAAGTGAGGGGGAAAATGGAACCAAATTGGAAAACACTCTACAGGATATCATCCAGGAGAACTTCCCCAACCTAGCAGGGCAGGCCAACATTCAAATTCAGGAAATACAGAGAACGCCACAAAGATACTCCTCCAGAAGAGCAACTCCAAGACACATAATTGCCAGATTCACCAAAGTTGAAATGAAGGAAAAAATCTTAAGGGCAGCCAGAGAGAAAGGTCGGGTTACCCACAAAGGGAAGCCCATCAGACTGACAGCAGATCTCTCGGCAGAAACTCTACAAGCCAGAAGAGAGTGGGGGCCAATATTCAACGTTCTTAAAGAAAAGAATTTTAAACTCAGAATTTCATATCCAGCCAAACTAAGTTTCATCAGTGAAGGAGAAATAAAATTCTTTACAGATAAGCAAATGCTTAGAGATTTTGTCACCACCAGGCCTGCCTTACAAGAGACCCTGAAGGAAGCCCTAAACATGGAAAGGAACAACCGGTACCAGCCACTGCAAAAACATGCCAAAATGTAAAGACCATTGAGCCTAGGAAGAAACTGCATCAACTAATGAGCAAAATAACCAGTTAATATCATAATGGCAGGATCAAGATCACACATAACAATATTAACCTTAAATGTAAATGGACTAAATGCTCCAATTAAAAGACACAGACTGGCAAACTGGATAAAGAGTCAAGACCCATCAGTCTGCTGTCTTCAGGAGACCCATCTCACATGCAGAGACATACATAGGCTCAAAATAAAAGGATGGAGGAAGATCTACCAAGCAAATGGAGAACAAAAAAAAGCAGGGGTTGCAATCCTAGTCTCTGATAAAACAGACTTTAAACCATCAAAGATCAAAAGAGACAAAGAAGGCCATTACATAATGGGAAAGGGATCAATCCAACAGGAAGAGCTAACTATCCTAAATATATATGCACCTAATACAGGAGCACCCAGATTCATAAAGCAAGTCCTTAGAGACTTACAAAGAGACTTAGACTCCCATACAATAATAATGGGAGACTTCAACACTCCACTGTCAACATTAGACAGATCAACGAGACAGAAAGTTAACAAGGATATCCAGGAATTGAACTCATCTCTGCACCAAGCGGACCTAATAGACATCTATAGAACTCTCCACCCCAAGTCAACAGAATATACATTCTTCTCAGCACCACATCACACTTATTCCAAAATTGACCACATAATTGGAAGTAAAGCACTCCTCAGCAAATGTAAAAGAACAGAAATTATAACAAACTGTCTCTCTGACCACAGTGCAATCAAACTAGAACTCAGGACTAAGAAACTCAATCAAAACCGCTCAACTACATGGAAACTGAACAACCTGCTCCTGAATGACTACTGGGTACATAACGAAATGAAAGCAGAAACAAAGATGTTCTTTGAATCCAATGAGAACAAAGATACAACATACCAGAATCTCTGGGACACATTTAAAGCAGTGTGTAGAGGGAAATTTATAGCACTAAGTGCCCACAAGAGAAAGCAGGAAAGATCTAAAATTGACACTCTAACATCACAATTAAAAGAACTAGAGAGGCAAGAGCAAACACATTCAAAAGCTAGCAGAAGGCAAGAAATAACTAACATCAGAGCAGAACTGAAGGAGATAGAGACACAAAAAACCCTCCAAAAAATCAATGAATCCAGGAGTTGGTTTTTTGAAAAGATCAACAAAATTGACAGACCGCTAGCAAGGCTAATAAAGAAGAAAAGAGAGAGGAATCAAACAGACGCAATTAAAAATGATAAAGGGGATATCACCACCGACCCCACAGAAATACAAACTACCATCAGAGAATACTATAAACACCTCTATGCAAATCAACTAGAAAATCTAGAAGAAATGGATAATTTCCTGGACACGTACACTCTTCCAAGACTAAACCAGGAAGAAGTTGAATCCCTGAATAGACCAATAGCAGCCTCTGAAATTGAGGCAACAATTAATAGCCTACCCACCAAAAAAAGCCCAGGTCCAGATGGATTCACAGCTGAATTCTACCAGAGGTACAAGGAGGAGCTGGTACCATTCCTCCTGAAACTATTCCAATCAATAGAAAAAGAGGGAATCCTCCCTAACTCATTTTATGAGGCCAACATCATCCTGATACCAAAGCCTGGCAGAGACACAACAAAAAAAGAGAATTTTAGACCAATCTCCCTGATGAACATCGATGCAAAAATCCTCAATAAAATACTGGCAAACCGGATTCAGCAGCACATCAAAAAGCTTATCCACCATGATCAAGTGGGCTTCATCCCTGGGATGCAAGGCTGGTTCAACATTCGCAAATCAATCAACGAAATCCAGCATATCAACAGAACCAAAGACAAGAACCACATGATTATCTCAATAGATGCAGAAAAGGCTTTTGACAAAATTCAACAGCCCTTCATGCTAAAAACGCTCAACAAATTCGGTATTGATGGAACTTCCTCAAAATAATAAGAGCTATTTATGACAAACCCACAGCTAATATCATACTGAATGGGCAAAAACTGGAAAAGTTCCCTTTGAAAACTGGCACAAGACAGGGATGCCCTCTCTCACCACT
>NW_022309611.1:0-8223 GCF_002776525.5 Piliocolobus tephrosceles
TTCCTTACACCTTATACAAAGATTAATTCAAGATGGATTAGAGACTTAAATGTTAGACCTATTACCATAAAAACCCTAGAAGAAAATCTAGGTAGTACCATTCAGGACATAGGCATGGGCAAGGACTTCATGTCTAAAACACCAAAAGCAACGGCAGCAAAAGCCAAAATTGACAAATGGGATCTAATTAAACTAAAGAGCTTCTGCACAGCAAAAGAAACTACCATCAGAGTGAACAGGCAACCTACAGAATGGGAGAAACTTTTTGCAATCTACTCATCTGACAAAGGGCTAATATCCAGAATCTACAAAGAACTCAAACAAATATACAAGAAAAAAACAAACAACCCCATCAAAAAGTGGGGAAAGGATATGAACAGACATTTCTCAAAAGAAGACATTCATACAGCCAACAGACACATGAACAAATGCTCATCATCACTGGCCATCAGAGAAATGCAAATCAAAACCACAATGAGATACCATCTCACACCAGTTAGAATGGCAATCATTAAAAAATCAGGAAACAACAGGTGTTGGAGAGGATGTGGAGAAATAGGAACACTTTTACACTGTTGGTGGGATTGTAAACTAGTTCAACCATTATGGAAAACAGTATGGCGATTCCTCAAGGATCTGGAACTAGATGTACCATATGACCCAGCCATCCCACTACTGGGTATATACCCAAAGGATTATAAATTATTCTACTACAAAGACACATGCACACGTATGTTTATTGCGGCACTATTCACAATAGCAAAGACTTGGAATCAACCCAAATGTCCATCTGTGACAGACTGGATTAAGAAAATGTGGCACATATACACCATGGAATACCATGCAGCCATAAAAAAGGATGAGTTTGCGTCCTTTGTAGGGACATGGATGCAGCTGGAAACCATCATTCTTAGCAAACTATCACAAGAAGAGAAAACCAAACACCGCATGTTCTCACTCATAGGTGGGAACTGAACAATGAGTTCACTTGGACTCGGGAAGGGGAACATCACACACTGGGGCCTATCATGGTGGGGGAGGGGGGAGGGATTGCACTGGGGAGTTATACCTGATATAAATGATGAATTGATGGGTGCTGACGAGTTGATGGGTGCAGCACACCAACATGGCACAGGTATACATATGTAACAAACCTGCACGTTATGCACATGTATCCTAGAACTTAAAGTATAATAAAAAAATAAAATAAAATAAAATAAAATAAAATAAAATAAAATAAAATAAAATGTTAGAACAAAAGGAAAATGACAATAAATTTTAAACTATTGTTTTAATATATTATTTGATGCAGTGAAGTCATTCAAAGTTATTTTTTGAGTGTCTACTCAGTGCCTACTATTTGATAGGTTCTCAGGACACAATAGTATTTAAAACAAATAGGTTCAGATCTCAAAGAAGTAATATTCTTATTAGTGAAGGTATACAATGAATGAATGAATGCATAAACAATTCAGTCTGCCAAAATGATGTAACAAGACATAATATCATCAAATTATTTCTAATGACTTTATAATGGATTAATACCACAAAAAATTTTAAGTTATTATAATTGAATTTATAAACACACACACACACACAAAATCAAGGTGACGTAAAATAAAATGAGTTAAATAGTTCAGGAAATTCCTGCTTCTATACCACCAAATAGGCATATGAGACACAAGAACTTGATCTTTTCTCAGATTCTTAGTTTAAGCAGAATGCTGTGATGAGTAGATTTTTATTAATTACATAGGGGCATTTCATATTGCTTGTAATGGGAAAAGCTGAATGAACATTAATGCATTCATTTTTTTTCTATTTATAAATTTGGTGAACGTGTATTTGACTTGGCTTTTTACTACCTGGTGTCCTAGGCTTCATTAACTCCATAATGGTAGCATATGCCTTATAGGGTTGTGCGAATTTAATGAGACAACACATGGTATTGCAGGAAAATTCTTAGACAGCCCCAAATGCATCATGCCCTTATGAAATCCCCTCCCCATGAGTATAGGTGAAACTTCTCCTATGTTGCTAACCAATAGGATATGGCAAAGATGATGGAAAATGACTACATTCCCTTATACAATTTTCCCTTAGCACACTAGAGACAGTAACTGGTTGACTTTGAAGAAACAAACAGCAATGTTACGAACTGCATATGGAAAGAGTCACATGGTAGGAAACTGTGAGTAATTTCTAGTAATTTATAGGAGCTTCCAGCTAAGGGCCATAGGAAGCCAGGGCCCTAAGTCATACAGCTACAAGGAAATGAATACTGCCGACATATCAATGGGCTTGGAAGTACATTCTTCCCCAGTCAAGTCTTCAGCAAAAAAACCCATCTCTGCAGACACCTTGACTGCAGCCTTGTGAAACCCTCAACAGAAAACCTAGTTAAACTGTATCTGGATTTCTGACCTTCAGAAACTATGAGATAATAAATGTGTGTGATATAAGCCACTAAGTTTGTGGTAATTTGTTATGCAACAATAGAAAACTGATATAAATGGTTTTAGAATAGTATTTTGAATTTAATAAGCACTCAATAAATTGTAGCTATTTTATCATATATGTCATGACCACTGACTTGGGCTAGTCATTTTGAAAAAAAATATTGGGAAAATATGATCCTCGCCTTCTTGGAGTCTACCAGGCAGAGACAAACATAAAGAAACATTAACAATAATATGGAATTGCTGCTTTAATGGAAGGAGGTACAGAGTCCTCAGGGAGTATCTAGAAATGGAACAGAAGACAGACCAGGGTCATCAAGGAAGTCATTCCAGATAAGCCGGTGCCTGGATTAAATCGTATATGGTGATTCTTTCTATCACACATTAAATGTGTATATGTTTACCTATTTATTTACTTATTTATTTATTTTTATGTCTTTCCTTCAACAAAACGTAAACTTGAAGGCAGGGTACTTGGTCTGAATTTCCAGTGCCTAGATAAATGCCTGTTACATAGAAAGTGCTTAAAAAGTATTTGATGACTGAATGTATTAGTGAATTTCAAGTTAATCAAATGAGCAGATTTGGAGAAGAGTGAGTGGGATCTGTAAAATGTTGGAAGTCAGAGAGGCCCTATGCCATGATAACCTTCAGGTCCTTCTTAACAATTGTCTCTCTGGAAGGAAAAAGTGTTCCACCATCATCAGTGCCTGGATGCTCATTCATTTCTAGACTCAAACACATCACAATGTTTTAATGTATTTTCACCATCACTCGTGGCATGACACATATTACCAGATGCTAGGAAATGCCCAGGATATTTGTTATGATCTTTGAGAGAGCAAGAAAAAATATGTTTACATGCTATATAAAGATTAAAAGGCCCCACATGGCTTTGGGTCAGTTACAGGGCTTCTCAAAAATAAGCTCTATATATTTCATCATCTTAAGCATACACAACATAAACATTGAGAGCTCTGGATAATTTTTGTCCTGGTTATCATTTATTCTCTCCCTTCTATCTGTTATGTGTCAAGTTAACAGGCCAATACAAGTATTGCATATAATCTACTGATATTATATGTGTGTCTGTCTCTTCTGAATGTCATGTTGATATGTCATCCTCGGCATTGGAGGTGGGGCCTGCTGGAAGGTATTAGATCATGAGCGCTGATCCCTCTTGAATGGCTTAGAGCCATTCTTTTAGTGATGAGTGAGTTAGTTCATGTGAGATCTGGTTGTTAAAAGAGTATGGCACCTCGTCCCTCTCTCTGTCCTGCTCCCCTACTCACCATGTTACACTTTGCCACTTTGCCATGATTCTAAGCTTCCTGAGCACTCACAAGAAGCAGATGCCAGCACCATGATTCCCGTACACTCTACAGTACCATAAGCCAATTAAATCTCTTTTCATTATAAATTATCCAGCCTTAGGTATTCCTTTGTACTAACACAAGAATGGACTAACACATCTACATTATCAATAAAGGCAAAAGTTAAAAGTTTAGAAGTTGTCATTTTCTGGATATGTTTACTAGGCAAAGAAATAAAGTATATCATCTTTGTGTTGAATGTGTTATAGCATGAAGTTAAAAGACTGTAAAACTTAAACCCGGAATGTTTATCCAGTTCAAATAAGAAATCAACTCAGAAATTCAGGATATCTTTAGGACTGTATCCTACACTAGAATATTGAAAACTTTCTGCAGTAAATATATATGCTATGTTTTAGAAACAGTTTTTTGTCGATAATTTATGCTAGTGGAAAGAAAAGTTATTTTGATTCCTTTACTTTAAACCTTTCCAAATAACAAGAGGATTAAAAAATGAGTGTACACCTACTGCCTAAGTAAAACAATCACAAGTCTAAAATTTCTCAGTGAACAGTCATCATATACATATAGAACTTATGTTTTTCACATTAGGAAGTTGAAAATTCTTATATGAACCATAATGAATATAAATATTAAAGTCTAAAGAAGGAAAGAATTACCAGTTATGCTATAATTGTACTCACTACAGGCTTAACTAACAAAAGATAAAGTATAAGTATCATTTTGAATGCTATATTGTATAAATATTATAGTGTGAGGTACAAATCAAAAATCAATTATTTAGAAATAATTAATGAGATACATTGTAATTAAACTTAAATTCTGATACAACAGCAAAATAATTTATATACATATATATAATCTCCAAACAAAAGAGTTTTTGTTGTTTTTATTGCTATTATAGCTGTTATATTTATTCATAGTATAAGTTTTTAAATTTGCATTAATATTTTTATATCTTTTCCATCACAGGACCTTGACTAAGCATTTCTTTATACGCTAAGTACAATTGGTCTTGTAGCTTTTTCTCTGGCTTCCATTTTTATCTCTGCTCTTCAGGCCTCCTAATGGAAGGACATGGAAACACTAACATCATTTAGGGTATTATCACCTGAAGTACATGAACAATTTTTAGGGCTGGTCAACTGCCTATTTGAGAATGAAGAAACCCTAATTGATAGCATTTGTTAATTTCCATAGCACATATTTCCACCATGGCTGACTTCAAGCTGCCAAATTATTTTATAATGATTGATAAAATTTCTGAATATTTAACAATTAATTCTTATGTGCCAACAGGAGCCTGTAGGAGCCAACCACAGTACACCACAAATGTAATCAAATAATATGTGGAGGAAGTTTGGAATTTTTGAATGATACAATGTGGGAAGATAGTAACAGGTCAGAAGAAACAAGGAGTTAAGGTAAGTTCATTGAGGGTGCTATTTGTCATATCAAGAAACTGGCATCCCAGGGATGAAGCCCACTTGATCATGGTGGATAAGCTTTTTGATGTGCTGCTGAATCCGGTTTGCCAGTATTTTATTGAGGATTTTTGCATCGATGTTCATCAGGGAGATTGGTCTAAAATTCTCTTTTTTTGTTGTGTCTCTGCCAGGCTTTGGTATCAGGATGATGCTGGCCTCATAAAATGAGTTAGGGAGGATTCCCTCTTTTTCTATTGATTGGAATAGTTTCAGAAGGAATGGTACCAGCTCCTCCTTGTACCTCTGGTAGAATTCAGCTGTGAATCCATCTGGTCCTGGGCTTTTTTTGGTGGGCAGGCTATTAATTGTTGCCTCAATTTCAGAGGCTGCTATTGGTCTATTCAGGGATTCAACTTCTTCCTGGTTTAGTCTTGGAAGAGTGTACGCGTCCAGGAAATTATCCATTTCTTCTAGATTTTCTAGTTGATTTGCGTAGAGGTGTTTATAGTATTCTCTGATTGTAGTTTGTATTTCTGTGGGGTCGGTGGTGATATCCCCTTTATCATTTTTTATTGCGTCTATTTGATTCCTCTCTCTTTTCTTCTTTATTAATCTTGCTAGCGGTCTGTCAATTTTGTTGATCGATGCAAGGCTGGTTCAACATTCGCAAATCAATCAACGTAATCCAGCATATCAACAGAACCAAAGACAAGAACCACATGATTATCTCAATAGATGCAGAAAAGGCTTTTGACAAAATTCAACAGCCCTTCATGCTAAAAACGCTCAACAAATTCGGTATTGATGGAACGTACCTCAAAATAATAAGAGCTATTTATGACAAACCCACAGCTAATATCATACTGAATGGGCAAAAACTGGAAAAGTTCCCTTTGAAAACTGGCACTAGACAGGGATGCCCTCTCTCACCACTCCTATTCAACATAGTGTTGGAAGTTCTGGCTAGGGCAATCAGGCAAGAGAAAGAAATCAAGGGTATTCAGTTAGGAAAAGAGGAAGTCAAATTGTCCCTGTTTGCAGATGACATGATTGTGTATTTAGAAAACCCCATCGTCTCAGCCCAAAATCTCCTTAAGCTGATAAGCAACTTCAGCAAAGTCTCAGGATACAAAATTAATGTGCAAAAATCACAAGCATTCTTATACACCAGTAACAGACAAACAGAGAGCCAAATCATGAATGAACTTCCATTCACAATTGCTTCAAAGAGAATAAAATACCTAGGAATCCAACTTACAAGGGATGTAAAGGACCTCTTCAAGGAGAACTACAAACCACTGCTCAGTGAAATCAAAGAGGACACAAACAAATGGAAGAACATACCATGCTCATGGATAGGAAGAATCAATATCGTGAAAATGGCCATACTGCCCAAGGTTATTTATAGATTCAATGCCATCCCCATCAAGCTACCAATGAGTTTCTTCACCGAATTGGAAAAAACTGCTTTAAAGTTCATATGGAACCAAAAAAGAGCCCGCATTGCCAAGACAATCCTAAGTCAAAAGGACAAAGCTGGAGGCATCACGCTACCTCACTTCAAACTATACTACAAGGCTACAGTAACCAAAACAGCATGGTACTGGTACCAAAACAGAGATATAGACCAATGGAACAGAACAGAGTCCTCAGAAATAATACCACACATCTACAGCCATCTGATCTTTGACAAACCTGAGAGAAACAAGAAATGGGGAAAGGATTCCCTATTTAATAAATGGTGCTGGGAAAATTGGCTAGCCATAAGTAGAAAGCTGAAACTGGATCCTTTCCTTACACCTTATACAAAGATTAATTCAAGATGGATTAGAGACTTAAATGTTAGACCTATTACCATAAAAACCCTAGAAGAAAATCTAGGTAGTACCATTCAGGACATAGGCATGGGCAAGGACTTCATGTCTAAAACACCAAAAGCAACGGCAGCAAAAGCCAAAATTGACAAATGGGATCTAATTAAACTAAAGAGCTTCTGCACAGCAAAAGAAACTACCATCAGAGTGAACAGGCAACCTACAGAATGGGAGAAACTTTTTGCAATCTACTCATCTGACAAAGGGCTAATATCCAGAATCTACAAAGAACTCAAACAAATATACAAGAAAAAAACAAACAACCCCATCAAAAAGTGGGGAAAGGATATGAACAGACATTTCTCAAAAGAAGACATTCATACAGCCAACAGACACATGAACAAATGCTCATCATCACTGGCCATCAGAGAAATGCAAATCAAAACCACAATGAGATACCATCTCACACCAGTTAGAATGGCAATCATTAAAAAATCAGGAAACAACAGGTGTTGGAGAGGATGTGGAGAAATAGGAACACTTTTACACTGTTGGTGGGATTGTAAACTAGTTCAACCATTATGGAAAACAGTATGGCGATTCCTCAAGGATCTGGAACTAGATGTACCATATGACCCAGCCATCCCACTACTGGGTATATACCCAAAGGATTATAAATTATTCTACTACAAAGACACATGCACACGTATGTTTATTGCGGCACTATTCACAATAGCAAAGACTTGGAATCAACCCAAATGTCCATCTGTGACAGACTGGATTAAGAAAATGTGGCACATATACACCATGGAATACCATGCAGCCATAAAAAAGGATGAGTTTGCGTCCTTTGTAGGGACATGGATGCAGCTGGAAACCATCATTCTTAGCAAACTATCACAAGAAGAGAAAACCAAACACCGCATGTTCTCACTCATAGGTGGGAACTGAACAATGAGTTCACTTGGACTCGGGAAGGGGAACATCACACACTGGGGCCTATCATGGTGGGGGAGGGGGGAGGGATTGCACTGGGGAGTTATACCTGATATAAATGATGAATTGATGGGTGCTGACGAGTTGATGGGTGCAGCACACCAACATGGCACAGGTATACATATGTAACAAACCTGCACGTTATGCACATGTATCCTAGAACTTAAAGTATAATAAAAAAATAAAATAAAAT
>NW_022309613.1:0-6966 GCF_002776525.5 Piliocolobus tephrosceles
AAGAAAGAAAGAAAGAAAGAAAAGAAGGAAGGAAAGAAAAGAAAGAAAGAAAGATAGATCTGGCCTCCCTTATTTTGACAGTAGGTCGTAAGACTCCCACTCCAAAAAGGGTCCTGCCCCACACCCAGAAGGAAGGAATGCTGCTCAGAGAGGCCAGGAAGAATCCAGACAGACAGGCCTTGCTGGGTTTCCCCACTCAGTCTATTAGCATTAATTAGATCATACCCTTTTGTCCAATCATATTTCCACACGGCTGTCTATACTTCGTTAAACCTAAGCATAAAAATGAACAACTTCCACTGTATCTTTGGATCTTCATTCTGAAGGCTGTCATATACATGTTAGTAAATGCGCATGCCTTTTCTCCTGTTAATCTGCTCTTGTCAGTGAGTTTCAGGAATCTTCAGAGAGCAAAGGAGAAGTTTTCCCTTGGCCCCTACAGCAGGATCTTCCCTGGCAGCATTGTGGGAATGAGGGCTCTAGCTCGGGGCCTGGCAGCACCGATATTCAGCAGGTGTACCCAATATGTCTGTTTAAATGTGGAGCATTTCCAGGTCAGTTAGTAAATAGCCACCCAGAACATATTCTCCACACAGACATTTATGCCATCTGCCCAACCCCTCCCCCTAGATTCCTCCTGCTTCCTCAGGGTCAGCAAATAAAGGATTAGCCCTGGCACAGCAGAGGACCTCAGCTGTCCTATTGGAGCTGAGGCTGGTGGCAATTCTGATTGGCCAGTGCCTATGCCATACTGTTTGTTAAATGTTTGTAATATCATCCCCATACCAAAGAAGAGTAAGCCCTTGAGGAGCATTAGTTATTGTTGCTAGCAGAGCTTTCTATTGTTTAGATTTTATGCTTTAAGCACAATATTGCTTTTATCAAAAATGTCAACAGCATATGCTATACATATGTTTAAAAGGCATTTTTTTAACTATGGAAAAACTCTATACCCAGAGTGGAAGGTTTTTATGCCAGGGTGAAGTCTGGACTCAAAATGTATGCTGCAGAAATGTAACTGCAGGAGAATGAAAAGCAAGGCAGTCAACTGATGTAATCATGTTACATCATTGTTTTATCCTTAGTGTAACATTAAAGTGTTACTGGGCAATCACTGGAAATATGAATCTTGATGATACACTGATATAAATGAACAGCACCGCATCTAATTTGGATGCCTGTTCCTGTTAAATAGAAATCAGATGCTGCCCTCACCAAGAAATAATTAAAGAGACTTATTAGAGCTTGGACTTTCAAGAAAAAAATGAAGAGAGGTTACCATTATCTGGGGAATGTGATGATCTAAACTAGATTATCCAAGAGTTGGGGAACATGCTTTCTTTCCTTAAGAACAGTTCATAAATTTAGGCCATGTGTTTGAGTTATCCAGTAACTTCACTGGTTCCCTTTCCCATTGTCTGTGCTGAACTCCAGGAAGGAGTGTAGGGAAGTGAGCACCGGACGATAATATCAGCAACTTTACATGACTGCCCATGCCAGCATTATGGTAATCAAAGTTCTCTCTTCATCCCTAGAAACTAGTGAGAGGAGAGTCTTTTTGGTTAGATCGGCAGAGAATAATCTACCACAGAGATCAATCCAACTGAATTAGCTCCTCCGTCCTAGTAGAAGAGCTCTAGAATTAGAAGCAACCCCCCTGAGAGAATCTTTACAAGGTAGTTCATCCGGTAGCCCCATTTAAATGCACCTGGTTATATGTCATGTTCTCACTGTTCCCACATAGCCATTGTCAAGAAGTGTCATCTCCAACTCACATGTGTGTACCACATCTGTCAGACAGAGAAATGTAGCTTCCATTCACTCCTGTTCTCAAATCTGCTTTCAGAAACCCACGAAGGAATATGACAGAGCAAAGGACTCTTCAGGAACACCAAATATTCTTATGCAGAGACTGGCACAGTTTCCAGAGTAGGGTGGGAGGAATAAAGGGAGCATTTTTTTCATTGGTTTTACATTTGGAGAAGGCCGGAAAGAAACACAGAGCTGTAGACTTAGGAGAAACTGAGAACACCATCACACAATTGCTCTCTTTCTAAGGTGCCCCACCTATGCCACGGGCCCCACTTTCACTGTGGTCCAGCTTTCATCCCTGATCCACGGTTTGCCTGGGCCCACACTGGATTCTCTCCTTTCATTCTCTCATGACCCTCACTCAGGGTACCATCAGGGAGTTTTCTTCTCCTAGTTTTGAGTCTGGCCACTGACACACATTCCTGAATAGGAAGCCTGTCCTCTAGGATAGTGTTTAAGTTTGTTTTGTTTCTCTGTCTTGAATTGCAAGCACTGTCTATCCTTTTCTAATATGTCTGTGACTAGGCCACTGTGGAAAAAGACTTGGTTCTGAATTTTTTTTTTTTTTTTTGAGACAGGGGTCTTGCTCTGTTGCCCAAGCTGGAGTGTAGTAGTGCTATCAGATCACCTCTCACTGCAGCCTCGGCCTCCCCAGCCCAGGAGATTCTCCCACCGGAGCCTCCAAAGTAGCTGGGACCATAGGCACGTGCCACCACACCCAGCTAGTTTTTGTATTTTTTTTGTAAAGACAAGGTCTCTCCATTTTGCCCAGGCTTGTCTCAAACTCCTGGGTTCAAATGATCCTCCCATCTCAGCCTCACAAAGTGCTGGGATTACAGGCATGAGCCACTGTGCTTAGCCCTGTTCAGACATAATTCTAAATTATGAAATAAAGTCAACAAAAGCATTGTCTATGACAGAGTCACAGCTTTCTGTAGAGGTATGCCTGCTAGTTTGGTGTGTATTTGGTCACATGACTTACCAAAGGCAACCAAGGGGACCTGAGAATCAGCTAAAACTTCCAGGGCCTGCTGACTGTTTAAGGTAAGTGCCAGCCCATTGGTGGGTGACCTCACACCAAAACCACATCAACAGAGGCTATTTGTGGGTGACTTACCCATTAAGGGGTCAATCTTTGCTCTACTATCCGATTGTTTTAAATACAGTTTAATATCTGATAGGAGTCATCACTCTTCATTACTCTCTCTTCTGTTAAATTTTCTTTGGTATCTTTATCTGCTGATTCTTCCAAATATCCTTGAAAATAAGTTTGTTCTCTCTTCTTCCCAGAATATTTGCTAATTTTAAAGGGGAAACCCCACATCTTTACAATGAAAAGATCTGGCTATCACCATCTTAACCATGTAGCAAATTGTAGAGCAGCCTGAATGATACGTCTCTGCAAGCAATATAGTGTAAAATATGTAACATGACCTGGGAAGTGTTCTTGATAAAAATATTTAACCCAAACCTAATCAAGCCTTTTTAGGAGACAGAGACTAGAAGAGCAAGTTAAAGTACGTTATGAAGAGCTCATCAAACACAACCAGGATAGGGAACAAAGGATTGGCCTGATCATTTCAAAAGATCGAAATTATCTTTTAATTTAAAAAAATGTATAATAACAAAATTATTTTCAAAAAGCCAAAGACCTGAAAACTAAGGTAGAAGGACTTTGTAAGAAAAGAGGCTATGCCAGGCACGGTGGCTCACGCCTGTAATCCCAGCACTTTGGGAGGCAGAGGCAGGCAGCTTACTTCAGGTCAGGAGTTTGAGACCAGCCTGGCCAACATGGTGAAATCTCATCTCTACTAAAAACACAAAAATTAGCCAGGCCTGGTAGCGGGCACCCATAATCCTAGCTACTGTGGAGGCTGAGGCAGGAGAATTGCTTGAAACCAGGAGGCAGAGGTTGCAGTGAGCCAAGATCGTGCCATTGCACTCCAGTCTGGGCAACAGAGCAAAACTCCATCTCCAAAAAAAAAAAAAAAAAAGAAAAGAAAAGAAGCTAAAGAGAAATAATAACTAAATATAAGTTGTCACCCTTGATTAGATTCTGATTTGAGGGGAAAAAGAGTAACAAATGGCACTCTAAAAACAATTAAGAAATGTAAATACATAATAAATATCGATAGCTATTGTTCATTTACTTAGACATAATCACGTTACTATAGTTATGCAGGAAAATGTCCTTATTTTGCAGAGATGCATATTGAAATATTTAATGGTAAAGTGTAATGCTGTCTGCAACTCAGTTTCATATGATTCAGCAACAATGCAGAAAAACACAACAAAAGTAATTATTTTATATATATGGTATTTCTGTGTATTGTTATATGTATAGTGGATATATATGTATATACATAGGTACATATAATCATACACACAGAAACACATATATGCATGAACAGGCAACTATGAACAATTGTTGTGGTGGACACATTGGTGTTCATTGTATTATTTTTTCCAACTTTTCTGTTTGTTTAAAAACTTTTCATGGCTGGGTACAGTGGCTCATGCCTGTAATCCCAACAGTTTGGGAGGTCGAGGTGGGTGGATCACCTGAGGTCGGGAGTTTGAAGCCAGCCTGGCAAACATGGTGAAACCCTGTCTCTACTAAATATACAAAAAAAAAAAAAAAAAATTAGCCGGGCATGGCGGCTCATTCTTCTAATCCCAGCTACTGAGATGCTTGTAATCCAGCTGAGGCAGGAGAATCGCTGGAACCCCAGAAACAGAGGTTGCAGTGATCCGAGATCATGCCATTGCACTCCAGCCTGGGCGACAAGAGTGAAACTGCGTCTCAAAAAAAATAAAAATTGTTATAATAAAATGTTGAGGGTAAAAAGACGTTTCCAAAATAATTCGTTGAGATTTTTATTTGAACTGCATTAAAACAATGTTAATTGGAAATAATTAACATGCCTATAAAATTGAGTGTTTCTTTCCATCAGCGTGTTTATTTATTCAAGTATTCTTTTATATCTCTTAATAAATTATTTTTAGTTTTTTGCAATAATGGGTACCATATTCATAAGGTTGATAGTAACAAATAATGAAAATAATTTACTTTGCAAACAGACACTGTTTTTTGCTTACTAATTTACAGTTGTACCACAGAGGCTAGAGCTAAAGGAAAACTTCAAGGTCTATCTTATGACTAAAGTATTTCCAAGTTGTGCTGTCCGTAATACCTTGTAGCCAGAACTACTTTATATGTTCGATGGGATGGAAAAGAAAAAGGGAGCCCAAACTCCATACAGCTGTCATCTTCCGAGCACGTATTTTCTTGGGAACTTGGTATCATGTTTTACAGGAGCCTACTTACTTGGCCGGTTCTCTCAAATCCTTGGTGTGCATTTGGGGTTTAAAAGGAGTTGATCGTATCCATCTTCTCTTCCAGATTCTGAGCCAATCCAAAACAGACAGAAGAAGCCAGATGTAGATATAATACAACATCAGCTTTGTTTAAGGTAAAGTTGGTGGGTTAGAGAATGCAACTTGACTCAAGCCTCCACCAGAGCTTCCTGTTCTCCCTGACCAACTAGCCAGTCAAAAATTGAACAGCAGAGGACTCAGGTGGAAAACCTCTGGTGAGCTTACCCAGATAGAGGAGGAAGTAGGGAAGAGACCTTCTCTGTTTGCTGGCAGAAAGAGAGACCAAAGAGGGCACACGGCTGAGCCATAATCAAACCATTCTCATAGATCTCTCCCTTGCAATGAAGAGTGAGGGAGAGTGGATGTGTCCACCCAGTACTTCATCAACAGGCAGAAGCATCTTCTGGAGAGGCAAGGAGTTTCTACTCCACAGGATTCATTCCTGTGCTTTCCTTCCTGCCTGATTGGTTCCCTGGCAGATGGACTGTGGACCTCCATGAGAAGGAAATTCTTAAAGAGGGAAAACTTGTTAGATGAACTATGTATAATATAAAGGCTTAATGTGGAGCCAAAATAAAATCAAGCCATTTTTTAATGTACCTGACATGATTAGAAGGTTAATTACGTACATCGTTGCCTTTTTATTAAAGGCTGCTTATAAAGTTAACACAGAGAAATATAATGATTCAGAAAAGCCAGGAAGTGAGGCTTCAGTTTTTCCTCTGATAATCTCACTGAAATATTAGCTGGCTGTTTTCCCTAGGTTTCAGCTAAAATGTAATTAAATGGGTAATCATTGTGATGAAAGCCAGACAAGTAAAATGAATATCACATGAATAGGACTGAGAACTTAAAATAGCATGAGAAAATTCAAACACATTTTTATCTTGAAATATTCTCTGTCTCTGTCTCTCTCTCTCTCTCTCTCTGTCTCTCTCTCTCTCTCTCTCTTCCCCTATCTTTATTTTAGGAAGAGGAGAGCTGTGCATGGGAAATAGCACATACAACAGAGCGGAAGGGTTTACCCAGCATATTAGATTAGGTCCAAGGAACAACACAACTATGAAAATACAGCTCTGAGTACTTAAAACCACTGATTAAACCTTGGATGAAATGAATCCACAGATGATTCATCAAAGAGCCCAACTTTTACAAGAGTCTGAAAGAATAAATATTGTAGAGCTGAATCAGTTAGGGATTTTAAACACTCACCAAGAAAAAGATTTAAGCACATTCATAACATCTGATGACTGTAATTTAATAGCAACATTTTTGTGATGGTTATTTTTATGTGTCAACTTGACTGGGTCACAAGATGGCCAGACATTTCGGCTAACATTATTCTGGGTATGTCTGCGAGGTTGTTTCTGGATGAGATTAACATCTGAATGGGTAGACTAAGTACAGCATATTGCCCTCCATAATGTGGGTGGGCTTTATACAAGCTGTTGAAAGTCCAAATAAAACAGAAAGGCTGATTCTCCCTTGGGTAAGAGAGAATTTCCTCCTGCCTAACTGTCTTGAGCTGCGACATCAGTATTTGCCTGCCTTGAGACTCAAATTGAAACATTGGCTCTTTCTGGGTCTTGGGGCTGCTGGTCTTCAGACCGGAACTATGTGATCAGCCCTCCTGGTTCTCAGGCCTTCAGACTCAGACTGGAACTACACCGTCAGCTCTCCGACGTCTCCAGCTTGCCAAATACACGTCTTGTCAGCCTCCACAATCATATAAAATGATTTCTTTCTTTTTTTTTTTTTTTTTTTTTTTTTTTTTTT
>NW_022309613.1:7066-8585 GCF_002776525.5 Piliocolobus tephrosceles
TTGTGTGTGTTTTTTAGTAGAGACGGGGTTTCCCCGGGTTAGCCAGGGTGGTCTTGATCTCCTGACCTCGTGATCCGCCCGTCTCGGCCTCCCAAAGTGCTGGGATTACAGGCTTGAGCCACCGCGCCCGGCCAGTAAACTGATTTCTTAAGACAAATCTATCTCTGTTCATCTATAGATATAGATATGGACAGAGACATATACAAATCCTATTGGTTCTACTTCCCTGGAGAACCTTGACTATTACTGGTTTGCATTGATATTTGTGTTCAGTAAGACTCTATTGGTGACAAGTGACAAACTACCTCCCATAAATGGATATTCTGGAGGTGGGTGGCTTAGTTTTACCCCTGGCTTCATACAGTGGTTCAGATGATGACACTGAATCCATTTTCCTGCTCTCTCCATTTCTCAATTCTGCTTTCTTTGGGTTGACTCCATTCTTGCACAGGCTTTTCTCTGTTGGTCACAACATGAATCGTCTAGATCTCATTCAGGGAAATAAGATGCCCTCGCCTGAAGCAAAAGGTTTCATTTTATCTCAGTAGTTCTGATTGAGTCACATGTGATATTGTTGAAAACGCATGGCCCTGAGCACCTTGCAAGTACCTGCTGAGTGTGCCAGGCTGCAGGCCCTATCCCCTTCTTGATACTGAGGAACTCTGTAGCTCCTCACATAGGCAATTGAGCAGGTCAAGGTAACAACTGGACTGCAGCCTGCATGGTGCTGGGGTTGGGGAGGAGGGGAGACTGACTTATTTATTGCTGGTTGAAATGTTCTCTGCTTGCTCAATATGTACTGAGTCCTCAGCCCTGAGTTCCCTCCTGCAACACATCGCACGGTATGAGCAGATGGTATCTGATCCTCTGTGTCACCCTGTGGAATTGGAGCTTGAGGAACTAGCACAAATATGCTGACATTTTGGCTCCTACTTTTGCTATACTACATTTTGTGTGTTTGTGTCTGTCAGGGAGCCTTACATCATCTGTCAGCATCCCCGAAATGGTGGCAGGCCAAATTGTTATCTTGCAAGGAGGGTAACATCTCAGACTTTTCAGAGCTCTTGAGAGATACACTGATTGACTTAAGCCATCCCTTGCTCCAACTTAATTCGAATGGGAATTGAGAATCCCTTTCTCAATTCGTTGAGAAGCAGGGGAGGTGGTCCTGCAGAAGAGGATTTACAGATCCCAGAGGAAGGGCAAATGGAAGGTGGGCAGGGGGAAAAAAATGGGAATTATGCCAATTTGGTGTGACCCTCATGTGACCTACCTGGTAAAGATGCAGTACCTCTTAATCCAATTCCACACTCGGGCAATTCCACTTGCAGTTGTGTTTGCTGGTCCCAGGACCTCATGAAGACTAATAGAATTCCTTAGGACTCAGGCAAAGTGCCAAGGATCCCACGGCCACCACCGATCATCTAGGAGAAGAACTCCTATGACGAGGCTGAAAACTTGATTTCTTACTTTCATTTTATTTATTTATTTATTTATTTATTTATTTATTTATTTATTT
>NW_022309614.1:0-2947 GCF_002776525.5 Piliocolobus tephrosceles
TATACATTATATATATTTTTAAAAATTTTGTCTGTGCTTAATGTCTGCTATAGAAAAAAATGCATATGTAATTGGGAATTAAGATACCATATTTCAAGTTAGAAACTGATTCTGTTGGAAGGGGAATCTTTTACATTTGCTCCTCTGGATTTATGTATGCTATGAATTTTGGTAGGAAAACGATTTTTTTCTCTCTAAATTTATTATTAACATTGTCTTAATGTTTCTATTTTATCCTGTTGGGTTTCAAACCTTTCTTATGTAATTTTTGGTCATTTTGTTTTACCCTTTCTGTTCTTTTTGTCAATGTTCCATTTATAGGCATAGAAGTGAAAATTCATATCATGTCAGTAATAACACCGATTTTGTCCTTTCTAATAAATAATGTTGTGCCTTGTAAGGTATCCAAGTTGATTTTTTAGGGTGAAATGAAGTCACAAACATAAAATTTCAATGTGCAGAGGCAGTAGTTAAACAGAGCTATTTCTGTCAAAAAATGTGGCAATACTGGAAATGTAACAGGTGGGTCAGAGCTCTGTTTGAATATTTGTTTTGAAACACTTTGCTGAGAATATAAATGTGGAACAGTCATCCTGCCTTTATAGTGTATAACGCACTAGTAATGAAAATGTCTAGTTTTTCTTTTTGTCTCCAAACAACAAGGGCTACTATAACAAATTACCACAAACTCGGTGGCTTAAAATGACAGGCATATATTCTCCCACAATTCAGGAGACCAAAAGCCTGAAGTCAAAGTGTTAACAGGGTTGATTCTTCCTGGGAGCTCTGAAGAATGATCTGTGACATGCCTCCCTTCTAGCTCCTAGTAACTGCTGGCAATCCTTGGTGTTGCTGGGATTGTAGCCATGTGACTTCTGCCTCTGTTTTCACACGGTCTTCTCTGCGTCTCTGTACTTTACCTGCTCTATAGGGAACACCTGTTTTTGGATTTAAGGCTCAACCTAAATCAAGGGTGATCTCATCGTGAGACCCTTACCGTAATCACATCTGCAAAGACTTGTTTCCCACCCCCTCACCCCACCCCAGAGAAAGTCACACTTGCAGCTTCCAGGTAGATATGTCTTTGGGGCATTATTCAAACTATTAAAAATCTACCCTCTGGGAATAGGAACAGCTTCAGTCTCCATCGCCCAGCGCGAGCGACACAGAAGACCGGTGGTTTCTGCATTTTCAACTGAGGTACTGGTGTCATCTCACTCGGGAGCGCCGGACAATCGGTGCTGGTCAGCTGCTGCAGCCCGACCAGCGAGAGCTGAAGCAGGGCGAGGCATCGCCTCACCTGGGAAGCACGAGGGGGAAGGGAGTCCCTTTTCCTAGCCAGGGGAACTGAGACACACAACACCTGGAAAATCGGGTAACTCCCACCCCAATATTGCGCTGTAACACCGGCACACCGGAGATTATATCCCACACCTGGCCAGGAGGGTCCCACGCCCACGGAGCCTCCATCCGTGCTAACACAGCAGTCTGCGGCAATCTAACCTCAAGGCAGCAGTGAGGCTGGGGGAGGGGCGCCCGCCATCGCTGAGGCTTAAGTAGGTAAATAAAGCCGCTGGGAAGCTCGAACTGGGTGGAGCTCACAGCAGCTCAAGGAAACCTGCCTGTCTCTGTAGACTCTGCCTCTGGGGACAGGGCTCACCTAAAGCAGCAGAGGCCTGTCCAGACGCGAACGACTCTGTCTGACAGCTTTGAAGAGAGCAGTGGATCTCCCAACACGGAGGTTGAGATCTGAGAAGGGGCAGTCTGCCTGCTCAAGTGGGTCACTGACCCCTGAGTAGCCTAACTGGGAGACATCCCCCACTAGGGGCAGTCTGACACACCACACCTCACAGGGTGGAGTACACCCCTGAGAGGAAGCTTCCAAAGCAAGAATCAGACAGGTACACTCGCTGTTCAGCAATATTCTATCTTCTGCAACCTCTGCTGCTGATACCCAGGCAAACAGGGTCTGGAGTGGACCTCAAGCAATCTCCAACAGACCTATAGCTGAGGGTCCTGACTGTCAGAAGGAAAACTATCAAACAGGAAGGACACCTATATCAAAACCCCATCAGTACGTCACCATCATCAAAGACCAGAGACAGATAAAACCACAAAGATGGGGAAAAAACAGGGCAGAAAAGCTGGAAATTCAAAAAATAAGAGCGCATCTCCTCCTGCAAAGGAGCACAGCCCATCGCCAGCAATGGATCAAAGCTGGTCAGAGAAGGATTTTGATGAGATGAGAGAAGAAGGCTTCAGTCCATCAAACCTCTCAGAGCTAAAGGAGGAATTACGTACCCAGCGCAAAGAAACTAAAAATCTTGAAAAAAGAGTGGAAGAATTGACAGCTAGACTAATTAATGCAGAGAAGGTCATAAACGAAATGACAGAGATGAGAACCATGACACGAGAAATACGTGACAAATGCACAAGCTTCAGTAACCGTCTCGATCAACTGGAAGAAAGAGTATCAGCGATGGAGGATCAAATGAATGAAATGAAGCGAGAAGAGAAACCAAAAGAAAAAAGAAGAAAAAGAAATGAACAAAGCCTGCAAGAAGTATGGGATTATGTCAAAAGACCAAATCTACGTCTGATTGGGGTGCCTGAAAGTGAGGGGGAAAATGGAACCAAATTGGAAAACACTCTACAGGATATCATCCAGGAGAACTTCCCCAACCTAGCAGGGCAGGCCAACATTCAAATTCAGGAAATACAGAGAACGCCACAAAGATACTCCTCCAGAAGAGCAAGTCCAAGACACATAATTGCCAGATTCACCAAAGTTGAAATGAAGGAAAAAATCTTAAGGGCAGCCAGAGAGAAAGGTCGGGTTACCCACAAAGGGAAGCCCATCAGACTGACAGCAGATCTCTCGGCAGAAACTCTACAAGCCAGAAGAGAGTGGGGGCCAATATTCAACGTTCTTAAAGAAAAGAATTTT
>NW_022309616.1:0-1165 GCF_002776525.5 Piliocolobus tephrosceles
TCAGAAAGCAATCTCTTAGAAAGCTATTCTCTAGTTGTTCTCTGAGGATATTTGCTTATTCACATTGGGCCCGAATTGGCCCCCAAATATCACTGTGCAGATTCCACGAAAGGAGTCTTAGCAAACTGCTTCCTGTGGAAAAAGTTGTAACTCTGTGAGTTGAATTCAGTGATCACAAAGAAATTTCTCAGAAAGATTCTCTCTCGTTTTTAACTCATAATATTTCCTTTATCAGTGTAGGCCTCAAAGCGATCCAAACTAACCTTTCTTAGGTTTTTCAAAGAGAGTGTTAATGGCCTGCTCCATGACACATAACTGTAACTCTGTGAGATGAATGCACACATCAACGAGAAGATTCTAAGGAAACTTCTTTCTCGGTTTCATACGAGGATATTTCCTTTGTCACCATTAGCTTCACTGCGCTAAGAAATATACCATTGCAGATTTCCAGAAAACTGTGTTAGCAAACTGTTGATAGAAGACAAACGTGTAACTCTGTGAGTTGCACTCACACATCGCAGTGCATTTTCTCAGAAGGCTTCTTTCCAGTGTCTGTCTGAGGATATATCCTTCCTCACCATAGCCCTCAATGTGCTCCAAAATATCACATTGCAGAATCTGCAACAAGACTGTTAGCAAACTGTTCCAGGAAGGGAAGGGTGGTACTCTGTGTGATGAAGTCACACATCAGAAAGCAATCTCTCAAAAAGCTATTCTCTAGTTGTTCTCTGAGGATACTTGGTTTATCACAATGGGCGCGAAAAGGCTCCCAAATATCACTGTGCAGATTCCACGAAAAGAGTCTTAGCAAACTGCTTCCTGAGGAATTTGTTGTAACTCTGTGAGATGAATTTAGAGATCACAAAGAAATTTCTCAGAAAGCTTCTCTCTCGTTTTCAACTCATCATATTTCCTTTTCAGCGTAGGCCTCAAAGCCATCCAAAGTAACCTTTCCTAGGTTCTTCAAAGACAGTGTTAATGGCATGCTCCATGAAACATAAGTGTAACTCTGTGAGATGAATTCACACATCAACAAGAAGTTTCTAAGGAAGCTCCTTTCTAGATTTCATATGAGGATATTTCCTTTGTCACCTTTAGCTTCACTGCGTTAAGAAATATCCCATTGCAGGTTTCCAGAAAACTGTGTTAGCAAACTGTTGGCCGA
>NW_022309617.1:0-1000 GCF_002776525.5 Piliocolobus tephrosceles
GAGGTTGCAGTGAGCCAAGATCCTGCCACTGTACTCCAGCCTGGGTGACAGAGCAAGACTCCATCTGGAAAAAATAAAAAACTTTTATTTCACCTATCTTGATTTTCTAGTATGGAATTTCCTTTTTATTATCTATTAAATAATAAATATTTTATAGTTACTTTTTTATTGTGATTTCATATTTGTTGTGACATCATATTTTAATAAAATCTTTAGTTATAGTTTCCTTTAATTCCTTTAACATGTTCGTAATTGCTGATTTCAGATTTTGTCTGCTAAAAATAACATTGGGGCCTACTCCAATCACAAGGCAAAGCATTTTCCAGACTGGTTAAAAAAAGCAAGATCTAACTGTGTGTTTATATTTGAAGACTCAAACAGGTTAAAAGTAACGTGATCTTTAAACAATACACCATGTGACCTGTAAACATAAGAGAGTTCCGGGGGTGTGGGGGCTCATTAATATCAGACAAAATCAACGTTAAGTATTTTTTAGCAACAAAGAGTAAAAATTTCATGATGACCAAAGGATCAATTAGTCAGGAAGCTATAACAATAATAAATGTATACATATCTATCAGCAAAACACAAAAATACATGAAGCAAAACTCATCACTATTCAAAGGAGACATACAGAATTCAGCAATTATAGTTGGAGATTTCAATAACCCTATTACAATAATTAATATAACAACTGGATGAAAACTCAGTGAGTATATGGAAGAGTTACGCATAAGCCAACTTGCCTAACTGGCAGTTACAGAAAACTCAATAGCAAAATATGTGTTCCTTCTAACTGTACACAGAGCATTCTCCATGTGGACAAAATGTTGTATGTAAAACAAAACTGCAACTGAATTAATTGTAAATCAATACCTGAAAGATATGGGAAATATGCCAGTACTTAAAATTGAACAACACACTTATAAATAACCCATTGATCACAGAAGATGTCACAGGACATATTAGATTTTTTTTTTTTTTTTTTTTTTTTTTTTTT
>NW_022309617.1:1100-10542 GCF_002776525.5 Piliocolobus tephrosceles
TTGGGAGGCCGAGGCGGGCGGATCACGAGGTCAGGAGATCGAGACCAACCTGGCTAACATGGTGAAACCCCGTCTCTACTAAAAATACAAAAAATTAGCAGGGCGTGGTGGCGGGCGCCTGTTGTCTCAGCTCCTCGGGAGCCTGAGGCAGAAGAATGGCGTGAACCCAGGAGGCGGAGCTTGCAGTGAGGCGGGATCGCGCCACTACACTCCAGCCTGGGAGACAGAGTGAGACTCCATCTCAAAAAAAAAAAAAAAACAAAAAAAAAAAAAAAAAAAAACATTTATTTTGTGAGATAATTGTGAATATATCAAAATGTATACTGAGTTAAAGAGGTGCTTAGATAGAAATGTTTAGCTTTTGATGCTTAAATATGAAATAAATACCTAAGTTTAATAATCTATGTTTATAACTTAAGAAGCTCAAAGAATAAAATCAATTTATATCAAAAGTTAAAAGGGAAACTAAGACCAGGTTCAGAAATCAATAAAATAGAAAACAAAAAATAATAGTTGGATCTTTGAAAACAACAACAAACTTAGCTAGAATAAGAGAAGAGAGCAAGAGGGCAAGCATTATCAAAAACAGGAATCAAAAAGAAAACATCTCACAACACTACAGAAATGTTAATAATGTCATAAGAAAATATTATAATCAATTTTATACCAACAAATTAGATTGCTTAGAAGGAATATAAAAATTCTAAGACACAAGTTACAGAAACTTAAGGACAAATAGAAAAAAATACAACAAGAAAAGAGACTGAATTATAATAAATATGAACCAAAAAGGCAAGGACTCAGATGGCTAGGCTGGTGCGTGTGATCACATATATAAAGAGAAAATAATATCAACCATAAACAAACTCTCTGTAAAAAAAAGAGAAATAACTCTTTCCAAGTAATTCTATGAGACCAATTTTACCTAGAAAGCAAAGCCAGGCAAAGAAATCCCAAGAAAACATAAAAATATTTCTAACTTCAAAAGTTGGTGGCTCTAACCCTCTCTGTTACTGAAAATAGAAGAAAATAAATATAGGTTAACAAAAATGATTTAACTTTAAAATATATACTCAATATATGTGAAAACTCTTTATAAAAAATTTACCTGATTGCTTCACCTCTAAAATTAAAATATAATATGTAATAACAATGGCAAAAATAAATTGTAATATATACCAGTAATAGAGTTGCTCATTGTGGTTGCTCAAAATGCACTCAGGCAGATTTAATTAGAAAAGGATTTAATTTACAGATTATTAAAAGATGATTACCTGTAGAACCTGTAGAAGTCTCTAGAATTAGATTTGGAAAACTGACATAAAGGGCCCAGGGCAGCACACTGGGACACACCAAATATGATGTGACACTATCAGTGGGGAGAGGGATGCCACCAACACTAGATAACACTATGGCAGAGCAGTCACTGAGACCCTTGAAAATTGGTTATGATGTCCCTGGCATTCCCACCTGTAGGAAAAAGAGCTATTTTTCATCTCTGCTTCTTTGTTTCACCAGCATCCTTTCAAATTCCACAGTGCATCCATCAGATAAACCAGCTTTTGACTGCATATCCACATGTAGGGGTCACCTGAGCCTGGGAAATAAAATAATTTGTATTTTTACCTTCCATATTGAGAGGTGGTCTCTAACTTTCATCAAAGAGTCAGTAAGTAGAAAATTTTCTACATTTAAAAGGAAGTTCAGATGATGAGTAACACAAATAAATAAAAGCTAAATTCTACTACATGTTCTTTCCTTAAGCAATTTTGCTGAAAATGTATCATTATGTTTTTCTAAAAGAATATCTAAAATAACTTATGAATATGTGAATTAATTTTGTTCACATTTATTTGATGAAACAGGAGCTGAGAGGTTTTTTGTTCATGAATAGTAGATAATACCCAAATGTGTATAATACTCAGTTTTTGAATGAAAAGATATCAAAGAAAGTAAATTTGGTTAACACTATACAGTAATAAATAGAATGCTTCAATTTTAGGGAAATAATAGAAATTTGAATTTTCTTTGGTTACGTGAGGTGAGAGTAAGCCCCAGTTTTCGCATCCAGAACAAAAATAAACCAAACAAAAATAAAAATAAAGAATAAATACCTACTTCATAGCATTAGGCAATGCATTGACTTTTTGCAGCCAAGTTGAATATCTTACATATACTAAAAACAATCTTAGACTTAGTTGTATGTTGCATCAGTGACATATTTATAATGAATCCTTTGTTTTAAGTGAGAACTGTGAGATTCAGGTGGATGAATTCCGAAGTGATCACTTAAATTGTGGTACTTGTGTTGTACACAAATTGTAGTACTTGTGTTGACCTTCATCGTGCCTTTAGCTGACGGCGTCAAAATGGATTTCAAGTAAGGCAGGCTTGCTGACCAAAACTATGATCACTGAATGTTAACTTGAGATCAAAGTTATTCTTTGTTTTTAGAAAGTACAATTTGTCTCGTGTATGCATATTACTTATTTTTCAGTGGAATAATACATAATTTATGCTTGGATTATTCTAACTACATTTTCATATTGTCACAAAGATTGAAATATTTAGTATACAATGCATGTTTTTACTTTTGTAAAGGCTTATATATTGTGTCATCATTTTTTTCAAAAAGTTGACTCATTAAAAAAATAACCAAATGAATATATTTAAGATTTCAAAAGTATTCATTGACTCACATAATTCTTTCAATATTCACTTTTTTCAGGTTAACTTGATGTTCTTGTGTCAGCTTTTCACTAAATATTTCATTTTGTCGGTGATAATAGTGATATTTTCTACTTAGTCTAGTATGTTGATTCCTATTAGATTAATTTGATGTATGTTTTCTTTCTAAATTCATGTTACTGTTACAGAGATTTTTTTTAAAGAAGGAATATTTTCGTTCATATAACTTGCTAATAATTTGCATGGTGTCAATGTCAATTTTCTATTATTGTAATAAATTGGTAAGCAAATTAGCTGTCATAAGTCATAAAAATCAATTCAGTGTCAGTTGAGGCTATGATTTTCAACTGTTGGGAAATTAACAGGCAATCTAAGTGGTATAATAAGAAAGGTCAGCTTTAGCAACACAAGTTCTAGATGGAGGATGAATGAAAAATATGAATTGGACAACAGTTTAAAGAAAATGCTGACTATATAATTAAGGGATATTTATTTATTTATTTTTCCATGTAGGCTTACATTCTAAAATTACTAGAAAAAAACGTAATTCATCACCCTGGAACCCTAATATTTACAAAGCTCATGAGTAGATTCAAATGTATCTACCCATTACCCATGGCCTTCTTGGGTAAATAGCATTCAATAACTGTGCCTTGTAAAGATTTAGGGTCGGGCGCAGTGGCCCATGCCTATAATCCCAGCACTTTGGGAGGCCAAGGCGTGTGGATCTCTTGAAGTCAGGGGTTTGAGACCAGCCTAACCAATATGGTGAAACTCTGTCTCTACAAAAAATACAAAAATGAATTGGGCATGGTGTTGTTTGCCTATAATTCCAGTTACTTAGGAGGCTGAAACAGGATAATTTCTTGAACCTGTTGGGCAGATGTTGCAGTGAGCTGAGATAGTGCCATTGCACTATACAGCCTGGGCAACAGAGCAAGATTCTGTCTCCCTCGCCAAAAAAAAAAAAAAAAAAAAAGAAAAAGAAAAAAAAAATTCAGCCCTCAGGGACATACATCAGGATGTTATTGTTTCACTAATACTTTCTTTTCATTCCTTTTTTCATTTCCTCTTACCTAACATTTGATCTGCACTCCAATGACCTGAAATATCTATACCATCTCTAGACTCCCCAGCAAAAGAAAATTAGTTCACTTCTTAAGAGACTTTGCATGCTTTCAAACTCAGAAGAGTTTAGTGTGCATTTAGTAATTCTAAGAGAAGTTACTGCAGTTTGTAGCAAGGTGAAATAAATGGGTTCTGATAGTAATATATATGACATTCTTATCTAATAAATTTAGTTTCAGATAAGTGAATGAAAGACTTGTACAAATTTAAAAATTACTTGATGCATACCTGCCTTGTTAACACTTAACATATTTTTTTTTACTATTTTCCAAAGGTACAAGATGTGAAATAGATCTAGATGAGTGTGCCTTACATCCCTGCAAAAGTGGAGCCACCTGCATTGACCAACCTGGTAATTACTTCTGCCAGTGTGGGCCTCCATTTAAAGGTAATGAACACCGAGGGAGAAGGAAGAGCAAACATAATTAACTTTAAAAATCACTTCTGTCTCTTGTCTGAACTCATTTCAGTCTTCCAACAACATTATTCGTCCTTCATTTTCTTAAAGTCAGCTTCTAAAGTGGTCACCCAATTATTCCTTAGGCAGAAACTACAGTGAAATTAGTTTTGTTTGCATACACACTAAAATAGTTGAGTTTCTTATTTTTCTATTTGAAAGGTCACCAATGAAACCAAAAGATACAATTAAAAAAATAAGGAATATATTACCAGTCTATCATGTTATATTTGAAATATTCTTCCATATTATTTAATTTCTCATGAAATTGTCAAGTTTTCTTTTTTCTTTCTAAACATCTGTTTAATTTTTCAGTGTTCAACTTTGATGATAATTCTTTAGCTTCAGTTCAGGAATTGTATTTTTTCTCAATACACTAAACAGATCCTTGCTTTGCCTTATAAATATGTTCATATATTATTGCAACTAGTATATAGAAACTAATTTATTGAGTACTTCCTTGAACTTTGGTATCTCTAAGCTAAGAAATTTGAAACTGTTCAACTAAGTAAAATTAATTTAGATATTTTAATGTTATACCTATTTACCTTAAAAAGTATATTATAACTACTTATGAAAAATGTAAGATTGTATGTCCCACTTCAAATATTTTGCATCTATTTAAACACACTATGTTATAGCTTTCTTACTATTGAATGAAGGTAAGAATATACCTAGCTCATTTAGTTGAATGTGATTTAAATGAGAAATGTTATATAAATACCACAATGTCTGCCAAAAATTACTAATAATTGTTTACTTATACTTTCCAATAATGTTCTAAGATATATGTAATATTTATATAATAGACAGTATTTTATCATGTTTGGGTAGGGGCAATATCAATACATACTTATTTAATCATGCATCTTTAAACATACACAGGGAATGGCCTAAATAATCTCAGTGAAAATATTAGGTTTCATTTTTTATTTTTTGAGGGAGGATCTCACTTGGTCACCCAGGCTGGGGTGCAGTGGTGCTATCATAGCTCACTGCAACCTCTGCGTCCAGGGCTTAAGTGATCCTCCCCTCAGCCCCCGAGTAGAGCGGACTACAGGTGCATGCCACCATATTAGGGTAGTTTTTGTATTTTTGTAGAGACAGGGTTTCACCATGTTGCCCAGGCTGGTAGACTTCATTTTAAAAATAACAGTTTTTCTAACGCCCAGATTTTCGTTTCTCATACGTTCTTCAATTAAACAAAAATCAAGTCTCCTTAGATATCTAGCTAATTTTAGGACTAAGGCATGGGATATAGCTTGAATAATATTGTAATGCTAAAAAATATGAAAGTCATTAAACACAAAAGTATGAGATTAAGTCAATGGAAGGAGCTCCCAATGATCAAAGTTAGAATGATTTGAGCACCAAAATAAAGGAGTATTGATCAGTATCCAAAATATAAATATGTAAGAGTCCATACTAATGGAAATATATGATTGATTAAATAAATGAGAAATAATAGACACATCTTTTTGTACTATAATCCCAAACAACTTACTTGTATTTGAATGTAAGGAGGTGGAACAAAACTCTCCATCTCTTAAATTTGGACAGCAGTTAGTGACTGGCTTTCAAAGAGTATGGCACGTAAACAGGGGGGTGTGGAGGGAAGAGCAGCTTTACAATGGAGAAATCTGACAATTGCTACCTCAGCCATGTGATCAAGGTTAACATCAACATTCATAGTCATGTTAATAACCTACACTTTTGAAGTTTAGGTTGATAACCTAAACATATGAAGTGATGAGAATGACACTTTTTGTCTCTCATCTTCCTTTCAAAAGTGCATTTTCCAAGTCTAGTCATCAAAAAATTACCAGACAAATCCCAATTGACAGACATTCTAAAAAATACTTGACTAGAATTTCTCAAATCTGTTAAGGTCATCAAAAGCAAGAAAAGTCTGAGAAACTTTAAAAACTAAGAAGAAGCCTAAGGAAATATTACTTCTAAAAGTAATATGGTATCCTGGAAGAGATCTTGGAACAGAAAAAAAGACATTAGCTTAAAACTAAGGGAATAAAAATAAAGTACAGACGTTAGTTAATAATATCAACATTGGTTCGTTCGTTCTGACAAATGTACCATAGTAGCATAGGATATTAATACAGGGGAAACTTGTTATGGTTATGGAGTATACAGAACCTCTCTGTACTATCCTTGCAACTATTCTGTAAATCTAAAGCTAGTCTAAAATAGAAGTTTAATTAAAAAATAAACAATTGCAAATAATTTCTGATTCAAAATATTTTACATTAGGCTGGACATGGTGGCTCATACCTGTAGCCCCCTCACATTGAGAGGTTGAGGCAAAAGGATTGCTTAAAGCCAGAAGTTCTAGACCAGTCTGGCGAAAAAGCAAATCCCTGTCTCTAAAAAATAAAAAAGGAACGGGCGTGGTGGCTCACGCTCGTAATCCCAGCACTTTGGGAGGCGGAGGTGGGCAGATCACCAGGTCAGGAGATCGAGATCATCCTGGCTAACACAGTGAAGCCCCATCTCTACTAAAAATACAACAACAACAACAACAAAAAATTAGCCAGGCGAGGTGGCAGGCGCCTGTAGTCCCATCTGCTCTCGGGAGGCTGAGCCAGGAGAATAGCGAGAACCCGGGAGGCGGAGCTTGCAGTGAGCCGAGATAGCGCCACTGCACTCCAGCCTGGGTGACAACGAGACTCTGTCTCAAAAATAAATAAATAAATAATTTATACACACACACACACACACACACATATATATATATTTATATTTATTTATATTTATATTTATATTTATATTTATATTTATATTTATATTTATATTTATATTTATATTTATATTTATATTAAAAGGAAAAATGAGCCAGTTGTGGTGGCATGCTTGTGGTCCCAGGTACTCAGGAGGCTGAAGCAGGGGGATTGGTTGAGTGGTTGAGTCCATAAGTTTGAGGCTTCTGTGAACTATTATTGTGCCACTGTACCCAAGCCTGGGTGACAAAGTGAGACCCCATCTATAAAATAAACAAATAAAAAACAGTAACAGAAGAAAACCTAAAACCAAAACCAAAATATTTTCCATTAAAACAAAACAGAATTTGTAAAGCATGAATAGAAATGTTAGGTAATCATGATTATTTTAACCTTCATATACCAAATACTAAATATTTTAATCTATGAATTATAATGAAAAGGATTCTTCAGTTAATGGTAGTGCCTTAGCTTTATATGGTACATTAACATGTTCAATGGAACCGTACATAAATAAAACAAAAAAAGCAAAAACAAGGTTAAACTATTTTAAAATGCATGTGCCTAATAATGTATAATATTTTTCTAGTAATCACATCACATAAATTTATACTGTAGATACCCTATCCTAGAGATAAATATATTCTAATTCAGTTTATATTCTTATACATCTTTCAGCTAGAAACATGCCTTGTATATCAGAAGCTGGATATGTGTTTATGTTTTTCTTTTGCTCCTAGGCATAGGCTTAATTATCTTGTATTTATTTGAGACCATGTGAATGAATTCTGACCAACAGAAAATCAATAGTAGTTTTTATCTTGCAATGTGGTTCATAAAAATATCTCACAATTTTTAACTTTTTCATTTCTTCTACATTCTTGTTGGAAGGGAGTAGCCTGAAAAACTAGAGAAAAGCCAGAAGATGGAAGGTCCCTAATTCTTACATAAAAAGATATTCATGGACCAGGAATACCCCTATTATACTGAGAGATAAGAAAACAAATTAATTTATGAGTTGTTATTGTGCTAAACCACTAAGGTTAAGGTACTTGGTTTTTTACAGCAACCAGCATTTTTAAGAATTACTCTTTGAATGCTAGTAGCAAAGACTTTCCTTGAATACCTCACTAGAATTGATTTTTATATTGTTATGAATAAATAAAATTTTTGAAAAATGTATAATCCATTTATGAATTCAATTTCTATGCAAAAAGCACAAATAATTTCCTTTTGTAAAACTTAGTAACTCTTTGTTTTCTGTTTAAATTTGCTGTGAGCCTGTTGGTGATTTCATAGTCTTTTTCCCAAAGAAAGAAAAATAATACACATAACCAGTGTAACTCCAGGATGACACATTAAAATCACAAGATTAAGTTGGTTAATTTTTAGTTGATTCAGTAATTTAATAAGTATACTTGTTTGGAATTCAATAGATACACGTTAGCAAAATATGTCCTGTGGGAGAATATCCAGGCCTTTACCTGTTTTGTGCCTCTCAGAAACACCACTGTACTCATTAATTTATGTATGGTGGTTGGCTGCCTCAGCCGTAGATACAGAGTATATGTTCTCTTTGCTTGCAAATCCTAAATTATTTACTGTCTCGTCCTCTATAGAAAACATTTGCTGACCCCTGGTGTAGAAAATGCTCAAACAATAACCTATTTTTTAAGATAATTGTGGTGTTTGTTGATAGAGTCCAAGTTTTATCTATTAGATGTTTATTTGCACAAACGTATATTTTGATAAAATGATATCCATCATCTTTTTTTTATATAAGAAATAGGTGACTCTGCCCCATTGTACTAGGTTAAATTCATAACTGTTTTCATTTTGAGTAAAATTTGTAGCATGATAATATATAACTTTATGAGTTTATGCATTTATGAATTTGAAAATGTAAAGAATATATACAGTCACTGTTTAGCAAATACATGAAACTGTAAGATATGGTGCCTTGAGTGTTTTTCTGAGAATTTACCCTAGTTTGAACATTTTGTCATTGATAGAAGTTATGTTTTATTACTAGTTATAACTTTTTAAAGCACATACTGGAAAAAGGAATTTGTGTGAAAAGGGGATTGTGCTTATATAGTCCATTTATGGGAACAATAGAGAATAATTAGAAAAATCTTGGTGTAATTACTTCTGTAGAGCTGAATAATGCATGTTAATCTGTAGAATAACTTCTGTAGAGTTTTTATGCATGTTAGTTTCTAGTATTAAAATTACATATCCTCCAAAAATAGCATAGCTTTCATACAAAATGTTATTAATGCTGTGTATCTTTTTTGATATCTGTGGAATCTTTTTTCTTCTGTTTTAAAAAGACAAATAAATATGGAAAATAAATCCCTTAATACAGTTCTTTTTCCACGAAGTGTTCATCCACTGGCATAAGTGGTTAGCTTTAATTTAACCTGGCTCCCTTTCA
>NW_022309618.1:0-2525 GCF_002776525.5 Piliocolobus tephrosceles
GCTGCTGGTCTGCCTCAGTGAGGGGACCCAGGTGGGGACCTGACCTGGCTCCTGGCACTAGGACCTTTCTGGTGCCTTGCAGAAAAGCAGGAAAAAGTCCAGGGGGTTGGGCATGGGGGTACTTTCCCTTTAGCATACAGAACTGCATCTGGGCTTTCAGGAAGAGGAGCCTCATCCTTTTCCCTGTCATATCCTCCATCCAGTTGACATTTTAAAATAATAGACTCAGTCTGACTTTTTACAAAGGAACAGGGCCCCCAGTAGGCTCACAGGATTTTGAGCTGGTTCCTATTAAGTTCTTTGCAATTGGAAGGCACTCCTTTTCATAGGCAAACCCTCATCCTTTTGCTGACAAGTGGAATCGTGTTTGGGGGCTGCTTTCTCATGCTTTTCAGGGTTGGTCATTTCATCTCTTCTGTGTCTGTCACTACACTCCTGGGAGGGAATGTGCCTTCCCTAAAGAGATCCATTTGCCCACAGGGAAGAAGGCTCACGCTCCTGTGGGTGAAGGTATTGGATGAGTCTCTGGGAAGCCCATTCCCCTCCACAGTCTTACAAAGAGGAACAGGCTGGGGCTGAGAGAGAGGCCTCTGGAATCTGAGAGTGCAAAAAAGGGAGGAAATCCTGCTTCCAGACTGCTGGGTCCACGGTCAGTCACACATAATTGCAGTCATAACAAACACATTTGAAGCTCACAGGCCTGTGCAAAACAATGTGATTAATAAGGGAAGACATAAAGCAAATGAGCACCCCAGACAAGCAAATTGTTTTCGGGGCCATGAAGCCAATCAGAGGCTAGGCTGCCCTGTTGGTCACCTCACTCCCCATCTCATGCCTGACCCACCAACTTCTGGTCTTTCCCATTTATCTCTCCCTGGCAAGCACAAGCTGTTACCCACAGTCTAGGCAGAAGGAGGGGCAGCAAGGGAGGGGACAAGGCCATGAGCAGTTTTCAGTGATAGACAAAGGAAAGGGCCTGACCTGGGAATTAAGGGAGTCCTAGCCTTTCTGTGAATCAATTCTATGGTGGCGGTGGGTTAACAGGGAACACATTTCAGTTCAACATGAGGAAGAACTTTCTGAAAGTCTGAACTGCCTAAAGGGAAAATGGTGAAGTCCTGCACTAGTGGTGAGCTAACAGAGCTTGGTGGTTAGCTCACCCATTGGGATGTTGTTCAAAGAGCTCAGGCATAAAAGAGGAAAGCATGAGAAGCTTCCTTCCCACATTGTGACTCTCTGGTTCTGTGACCTTAGGCAAAGCATCTGAATGGTCTGAATCTTGAATTCCTCATCTGGAAGGAGAGATGGAGAGCATTTTCGAGAATAATGGAAGGCTCAGTTCCACCTTCGTCACAATGGTGTTGAAGGTCTGAAGTGGATAGTGTGAGTACAAGCACTATGAGAAGGACAAGAAAGCCATGAGGGATGGTTCAGGGAGGCATTGACTCCCAACCTCAATGGCGTGGCTGGTGCTGCACTGCTGGGGGAGCAGGCAGCCTCCCAGTGCATCTCTTCTGCATTCCCCATACTTTCACAGCCCTTAAAGCACAACCGAGATCCAACCCCATCATCTCATCTTGGGTGATTGGCTGTCCCTGACCTTAAGAGCCTTCTGACTGTTCTGTTCTCTGAGCTGCCACAGACAGTGGCATTTGGAGAATTTGCTATTCAGTTACCTGTGCTGTTTCTCTAATGTCATCTTGAACTGTTCCTAAATCTTTTCATAGTTGCTTGCCTGCCTCGTCATCCAGACTGTATTGAATTCTTCATCACACATTTTATTCCAAAAGTATTCAAAGCAGAAGCTACACTCCAAGCTCCATGGGGACCAGGAGTGGATCTTAAGCATCTTGGTCAGGGTAGTGTATCACACACTGAAAAACAGTACTAGCCTACTCACATATTGGAAGGACATAGCTCACAAAATCATCCAGAGGCTTGAGATCTAATTATTGAACAAGAGAGATGAGGTCTAGCCAAGGTGCTACATCAGCAGCAAACTGCTACATGCTGTCACTAACATTGCCACCTCTGGACACTTGCCCTTATGCCAGCAGACTCTTGGCTCTGCTGTAGCCATCACAGATAATCTCTTGCAATGGGGTAGTAGCATCTGATTGGCTGTATTTAGGTCATGTGAATGTGTCTGTAACTGTCAGGGAGCTGGAAGAACTACCTGTCTCCCTTTGGCTTCTGTACTGCTTCCCACCTATCTTGAGAGTGTCCCCAAAGAGGCAAGGTGTTCAGGTACTAGTCAATCACCACTGCCCTCTCCCACCCAATGTTACAGCAGTCACTCAAAGTTGTGAGCTGTATTTGATTTGAGTGTTTACAGAGGTTTTCAGAGTCCTCTTGGGATGCAGCCTAAACCACTGTTACATACATTCTGCTGTGGTCAACCCCTCAAACTTGCTTCACAGTGAGGCATGGTTCTTTTTTTTTTTTTTTTTTTTTCGCCGTTTTTCTTCTTTTTTTTTTTTTTTTTTTTTTTTTTTTTTTTTGGTTATTTTTCATTAACTTCCTGG
>NW_022309618.1:2625-5240 GCF_002776525.5 Piliocolobus tephrosceles
GTGACACTTTCCACATGACTTTTCCTTCTTCTTCTTTTTTTTTTTTTAATTATACTTTAAGTTCTAGGGTACATGTGCATAACGTGCAGGTTTGTTACATATGTATACATGTGCCATGTTGGTGTGCTGCACCCATCAACTCGTCAGCACCCATCAATTCATCATTTATAACAACCCCATCAAAAAGTGGGGAAAGGATATGAACAGACATTTCTCAAAAGAAGACATTCATACAGCCAACAGACACATGAAAAAATGCTCATCATCACTGGCCATCAGAGAAATGCAAATCAAAACCACAATGAGATACCATCTCACACCAGTTAGAATGGCAATCATTAAAAAATCAGGAAACAACAGGTGTTGGAGAGGATGTGGAGAAATAGGAACACTTTTACACTGTTGGTGGGATTGTAAACTAGTTCAACCATTATGTAAAACAGTATGGAGATTCCTCAAGGATCTAGAACTAGATGTACCACATGACCCAGCCATCCCGCTACTGGGTATATACCCAAAGGATTATAAATTATGCTACTACAAAGACACATGCACACGTATGTTTATTGCGGCACTATTCACAATAGCAAAGACTTGGAATCAACCCAAATGTCCGTCCGTGACAGACTGGATTAAGAAAATGTGGCACATATACACCATGGAATACCATGCAGCCATAAAAAAGGATGAGTTTGCATCCTTTGTAGGGACATAGATGCAGCTGGAAACCATCATTCTTAGCAAACTATCACAAGAAGAGAAAACCAAACACCGCATGTTCTCACTCATAGGTGGGAACTGAACAATGAAAAACTTTTAAAGAGCTATTACTAATACTTTGTAAGCTATTCCAAAAACTAAAAAGGAGGAGTCTTCCACATTTATTCTATAATGCCAATATTACCTAGATACCAAAACCAGACAAAGACACAACAAAAACAACAACAACAAAGAATAGTGCATACACATCGATTTCCATAACAAATACAGATGAAAAATCCTCAACAAAATGCTAGCAATTCAAATTAAACATCATGTTAAAAAGATCATTCACTGTGATTAAGTGGGATTTTTCCTAGAGATGCAAGGAAGGTTTAACATACACATATCAGTAAATGTGATATACTATAAATGAAGGGCAACTATTATATGATCATTTTAATGGACACAGAAAAAGCATAGACAAAATTTAACACATTTTAATGATTAAAACTTGTAACACATTTGGTATAATAAGAAATGTCCTCAACATAATAAATAACATATATGATAAGCCCAGAGCCTACATCATACTGAAGGGGGAAAGTTGAAAGCTTTTTCCTGTAAGACCTGGAGCAAAATTCAGGATCCCACTTCTACCATTGCTATTCAGTATAATACTGGAAGTCCTACTCAGAGCAATTAGGCAAGAAAAAGAAGTGACACCCAAATTGAAAATAAAAAAGTAATAAAATGCCTGTTTGCAGATGACATAATCTTATATATAAAAATCCCTAAAGACTCCATAAAAAACTGTTAGAACTAATAAACAAATACAATAAAGATGACACAAAATCAACATGCAAAAATCAGTAGCATTTTTATATACCAATAACAAACTATCTGAAAAGAAATGAGGAAACTAATTTTATTTGTAATAGCTACAAAAGTAATAAAATACATGAAATAAATTTAACCAAGGAAAGGAAGCTATGAAGGAATAAATTTAACAAAGAAAAAACTATAAAACATTGTTGAAATAAATAGAAAAAGACACAAATGAATGGAAATATATCTCATGTTCATGGATTGAAAAAGTTAATACTGTTAAAATATTCACACTACCTAAGTGATCTGCAGATTCAATGCAATTCTTATCAGAATGGTAATATTATGTAAATAGAAAAAAGCTACATTATTTTAATTTAATATTAAATTAAGTTATGTAATTTTAATATTACAAAAATCGAAAAAGTGTAAAAATTTTAGAAAACCACAATAGAACTCAAATAGCCAAAGCAATCTTAAGCAGAAAGAACAAAGATAAAGCCATTATATTACCTGATTTCAAAATATACTAGAAAGCTATAGTAGCCCAAAAGCATGGTATTGGCATAAAAACAGACACACAGTGATCTCATTGTTCAGTTCCCACCTATGAGTGAGAACATGCGGTGTTTGGTTTTCTATTCTTGTGATAGCTTGCTAAGAATGATGGTTTCCAGCTGCATCCATGTCCCTACAAAGGATGCAAACTCATCCATTTTATGGCTGCATAGTATTCCATGGTGTATATGTGCCACATTTTCTTAATCCAGTCTGTCACTGATGGACATTTGGGTTGATTCCAAGTCTTTGCTATTGTGAATAGTGCCGCAATAAAGGGAGCATCACACATTGGGGCCTATCATGGGGAAGGGGGAGGGGGGAGGGATTGCATTGGGAGTTATACCTGATATAAATGAAGAATTGTTGGGTACTGACGAGTTGATGGGTGCAGCACACCATCATGGCACCAGTATACATATGTAAGAAACCTGCACGTTATGCACATGTACCCTAGAACTTAAAGTATAATAATAGTAAAATAAAAAAATAAAATAATAAAATAAAATATAAAAAAATAAAAACAGACA
>NW_022309619.1:0-5511 GCF_002776525.5 Piliocolobus tephrosceles
GAGAGGATGGAGACAAGAGGAGGAAGGGGAAGGGGCTAGGCTTGCAGGGCCTTGTGGGCCTCAGGCGGACTGGGGCTTTTACCTGGAGGGAGATGGGAGCCATGGCGGGCTGCGGACAGAGGAGGAATGGGACCTGACTCAGGGGCTGACAGGCGCCTTCTGGTGGCTGTAGAGAGGATAGACGGGGGTAAGGGTGGGAGTTGGGTGGGAGGCGGGTAACAGGATAGGGTGAAAGCAACCACACAGATCCAGGGGAGCGATGATGGAGACTGGACCAAAAATAATTTTTCTCTATCATGCATCATACAGTTGAGTCCAAGGGCTTCTGTAATGTCTGAACTTTTCATTTTTACTCCAACGATTTATTGCCAAACTTGAAGTCTGCTTTCCTTGTCGTTAGAGCAAAATATATTTATGCATCAAATTTTACAGGAAGCCAAGTTTTAATTTACATATAGACCTTCGTCCTGGGCCCACGATGTTGCTCAACCAGACAGTATGGGAGGGTAAAAGCCATAGTTGTAGAAAAATCAGAAAACTTCTGAGAGAGCTTGAGCTAAGATTCAGGAGGAGGAAAGGAGTTCTGCAAGAAGGAGACAGTGTTGGCAAAAGATTTGGATTCATGTTAAAATGAGAAATTCAGAAAAGATTTCTAAGGTGTGGATCTAGGATCGGGACCTCCGGACCCAGGGGGACGATCCTAGCCCCACACCTTGCTATATAGCACTAGCTCAGACAGTGTGTTAAGGAAGTGGAGGCTGACCTTTGCAATCTTCCATTGCTGACCTTCCATGGGCCAGGCCCTCTGCCAGAATTGGGCACTCTACTCTCCCCATTTTACAGATGGGCAGACTGACACACAGTTTGATGATGTCATATGACCAATGGCACACCAGCGTATATTGTTACTTACAAGTAGCAAAGCCAGGATTCCAACACTGAGGTTGTCAGACACCAGTGTGTGCTGGTAACTATTACCCTAGGCTGAGGTGGGGGCAGGGAAGCATTTATAAAGTAGAAATGCTTCATTTAAAAACCAGCAGGCTAGGCGCGGTGGCATGCACCTGTAGACCCAGCTACTTGGGAGGCTGAGGCAGGAGGATCACTTGAGCCTGTGAGTCTGAAGCTTAAGTGCACGATGACTGTGCCTCTGAGTAGTCACTGCGCTCCAGCCTGGGCAACACGGCAAGATCCCATCTCTAAAAACAATTTAGAAATAGACCAGGTGCAGTGGCTCACGTCTGTAATCCCAACACTTTGGGAGGCCGAGGCAGGCAGATGACTTGAGGTCAGGAGTTTGAGACCAGCCTGATCAGCATGGTGAAACTCCATCTCTACCCAAAATACAAAAAATTAGTTGGGTGTGGTGGCACTGGCTTGTAGTCCCAGATACTCAGGAGGCTGAGGCATGAGAATTGCTTGAACCCAGGAGACAGGGGTTGCAGTGAGTGCAGTGCCACTGCACTCCAGCCTGGGGAACAGAGCCAGACTCGGTCTCTAAATAAATAAATAAATAACACACACACATACACAAACACAACTGAAAAATAAAGTAGGCTGGGCATGGTGGCTCATGCCTGTAATCCCAGCACTTTGGGAGGCCAAGGCGGTGGATCACCTGAGGTCAGGAGTTCAAGACCAGCCTGGCCAACTTGGTGAAACTCTGTCTCTACTAAACATACAAAAATTAGCCGGGCGTGGTGGTGGGTGCCTGTAATCCCAGCTACTTGGGAGGTTGAGGCAGGAAAATCACTTGAACGGAGATGGAGGTTGCTGTGAGCTGAGATTGCGCAACTACACTGCAGCCTGGGTGACAGAGCAAGACTCCATCTCAAACACATACACACACACACACACACACACACACACACAACCTTCCTGACTTACACAGAGGAATCATCCTTGTCTGTTGGGTGCATACCCTGCCAGACATTTTTCTGCTTTTGACATGGCCAAAGGATCAAGGATTCAGATCCTTGATTTGAATCACTGCACTCTGCTGCCCCCTAGTGAAGCAACTACACTACTCTCTAACCCCTAGTGGTGAAGGAGCCACTGCGTGCTAGACCCTGGAATGCCACCCTGCCCCTGGAAGCCAACAGGAGAAACAGCCCAAAGGCCACCACTCCAGAGCAAAGGGACTTTGGCGTACGTTGTCATGACTGAGCATCACTCCCTTGGGCATGCCTGTGGTCCCGGAAGTGTAGATGAGCACTGCGCATTGATTCGCCTTCTGGCTCTTGATGACCTGCTCCAGTTGGGTGTCAGCAATGCTTCTGCCAAGTTCCATGAAATCATCCCACTGTGGACAGAAAAGACAAACGGAGGATGAGAAGGCAGTCAAGAGTCCTCTTCCCCAGCCAGATCTCGTCCTATCGCTTTTCCTAAAGAATGATCCTCAGCAGTGGAAGGGCTTAGGATGTGCCAGTCCTGACACATCTTACGAAAGTCCCAAGATATTTGCTTCCAGTTCTGCCACTTCCTCGCAGTGTCACCAAGCCACTTAAGCTCCCTGTGCTTCAGTTTCCTCATTTGTAAAATGGGAATGATGTCAGGATGCAACTCCTTGGGCTGTTCTAAGCAGTAAGAGAGTTAATATATGCAAAGTGCTCAGAACAGTAGTTGGCAGGTGGTAAGTGCTCTATGGAGTTAGGTATTATTTGTTCGCTGCCCTCCCAAATTCCGCTACCCACCCCAACTTCTTAGTCACCAATTGGATGGGGCTGACTTCACCCACAGATCCAGAAGTCAACCCTAATTGGTTCAAACTATTCTATCAGCCTGGGTTATGGTGATTGGGTCAAGTCTGGACATGTGACTTCAAGTGGTCCAATCACAGTGAAGATGAAGACTTGACCTGGGAATTCTCAGACACAGGCTGTGGATGTGAATGACTCAAGATGTAGCTCTAGGAGCTGCTGAACTGAACCCTCTCAGGACTATGTGAGAAAGCAAGGCTGGAGTGGAGCTAAGAAATAGAAAAAGGAAAATAGAGCCTGGGCACATTCTTTGAGCCCCTGGTTCCAGCCATGCCTGAAATCCACACCCTGAACTGTAGTTGTGTGGGCCAACAAATTATCTTTTTTTTTTTTTTTTTTTTGGCTTAAGCCATTTGGGGTCAGACTTTTGTCACTTAAGACCAAAGGCATCCTTATTGATAATTGATACATTGCCTCATTCTGGCAGATGAAGAAGCTGAGGCTCAGGGGTGGTAGATTACTTACCCGTGTCAGATTACTTAAGGCAAGTGAAGAGAGGAGTTAGCATTCAAACCCAAGGTCTGACTCCAGAGCCTGTGCTCTTAACTATGACAGGATTCGGTGCCTCAAAGTGAACTCTTGGGTTGTATAGACTGAGCATCACATGGGATCTGCAGGAATTCTACCACTGAACCCCCAACAAGGCTGTGGATGAGGGTGATGCGCTGACTTAAAGATGGAGGCCCCTCGGCCGGGCACGGTGGCTCACACCTATAATCCCAGCACTTTGGGAGGATCACAAGGTCAGGAGTTCGAGACCAACCTGGCCAGCATGGTGAAACCCCGTCTCTACTAAAAATTAAAAAATTAGCTGGGCATGGTGGCAGGCGCCTGTAATCCCAGCTCCTCGGGTTGCTGAGGTAGGAGAATCACTTGAACTGGGGAGGTGGAGGTTGCAGTGAGCCGAGATCACGCCACTGCACTCCAGCCTGGGCAACAGAGTGAGACTCCATCTCCAAAAAAAAAAAAAAAAAATAGAGGCTCCTCAAAGTCCTCCACAAATGGCCAGTGTTGCCTGAAACCTGCCCAGGGTGATGCTGGCTTCGTCTGAGGCCTTTTGCCCAGATAATCTCTAACAGGGTAGGGCGAGGGTGAGAGGAAGAGCACACACAAGCCCTCTGGGGGAACCTGTCCTTTCTCAGAGATGCCCCTAGGTCTCCCTACAAAGGGTATTCCCTCAAAGGCTGGTAGAAGACCCCCCCCTTCAACAGCCACAGATGACTGGATTGGGATGGGCACTAGACCTATGCTGGTCCAATCCAATCCCCTCTCTTGGAGATCTGGGTGGGTCCTCAGTCTATTGGGCACACAGATGCCAAGCATCACAACCGGCACAGTTCATTGTCTTACTCTGCCATTTTTCTTCCCAAATGTCACAGTTGACTTTCTCAGTCTCATTCTTTTTTGCTCATTTCTGGGTCCTAAACTGAATCTTTTTTTTTCTTTTTTTTTTTTTTCTTTTGAGACAGAGTCTTGCTCTGTCCCCCTGGCTGGAGTGCAATAGCATGATCTCAGCTCACTGCAACCTCCACCTTCCAGGTTCAAGTGATCCTCTTGCCTCCACCTCCCAAGCAGCTTGGACAGGCATGCACCACCATGCCTGGCTTTTTTTTGTGTGTGTGTGTTTTATTTTATTTTATTTATTTGTTTGTTTTTAGATGGAGTTTTGCTGTGTTGCCCAGGCTAGAGTGCAATGGCGTGGTCTCAACTCACTGCAACCTCTGCCTCTTGGGATCCAGTGATTCTCCTCTCTCAGCCTCCTGAGTAGCTGAGACTACAGGTGCATGCTATCACACCCAGCTACTTTTTGTATTTTTAGTAGAGGTTGGGTTTCACCATACTGGTCAGGATGATCTCAAACTCCTGACCTCAGGTTATCCACCCGCCTTGGCTTCCCAAAGTGCTGGGATTACAGGATTACAGGCATGAGCCACTGCACCCAGCCATTTTTTTTTTTTTTTTTTTTTTTTGAGATGGAGTCTCACTCCATCCAACTGTTGCCAGGCTGGAGTGCAGTGGCGCGATCTCGGCTCACTGCAACCTCTGCCTCTCGGGTTCAAGCAATTCCCCTGCTTCAGCCTCCTGAGCAGCTGGGACCACAGGCGTGCACCACAATGGCTGGCTAATTTTTGTATCTTTAGTAAAGATGGGGTTTCACCATGTTGGCCAGGATGGTCTCGATCTCCTGACCTCGGGATCTGCCCGTCTCATTCTCCCAAAGTGCTGGGATTACAGGTGTGAGCCACTGTGCTCGGGCCATTATTAGTAGTATTTGTATTTTTAGTAGAGACAGGGTTTCTCCATGTTGACCAGGCTGGTCTCGAACTCTTGACCTCAGGTTATTTGTCCACCTCAGCCTCCCAATTACAGGCATGAACTACTGCGCCCAGTCTAAACAGAATCTTAAAACGTTAGGTTCTACTCTCCCTTGCAGAGAAGTAGATGCCCTTCTATGTTGCTATCCCCTATAAATTGGCAGCTTCAACCAGGGGTGATAGTCCTCCACCACCGCCCAGCCACCCACCACCAGGGACTATTAGGCAGTGTCTGGAGACACTTTTGGTTGTTTCAAGTGGGAGGCAGGGGATATATTCCTGGCATCCAGTGAGTGGAGGCCAGCGATGCAGCTCAACATCCTACAGGGCATAGGACAGCTCCTTACAACACAGAATTACCTGCCCCAAATGTCAACAGCAAGGAGGTTGAGAAACCCTGCTATAAGTGTTATTGCTAACAAAGGAGTCTTTTAAGT
>NW_022309619.1:8511-14673 GCF_002776525.5 Piliocolobus tephrosceles
CTCCCAGGCTAGAGTGCAGTGGCACGATCTCGGCTCACTGCAACCTCTGCCTCCCGGGTTCAAGCTGTTCTCCTGACTCAGCCTCCCGAGGAGCTGGTACTACAGACTTGCGCCACCACGCCTGGCTAATTTTTGTATTTTTGGTAGAGATGGGATTTCACCATGTCGGTCAGGCTAGTCTCAAACTCCTACCTCAAATGATCCACCCACCTTGGCCTTTTGAAGTGCTGGGATTACAGGCGTGAGCCACCACACCTGGTCCTCCATCCACTTCATTCCAGGGCTCCCCTAACTTCTCATCTGAGGGAGATAAATTGTTTCTCCCTCAGATGAGGGACCTTTCTGAGGTCGAGCAGCGATATCAGGGATTGGTGTGGGATTAGGAGAAACCAGATCCACAAGGCACTTTTTATATGCGGTCCCTTTCTCTGCATCCTGGGCCTGTTTCCCCATCTGTGCTTGTGGGAGGCAGATGGTCCCTCCTCTGGGCTGCTCTGAATATGAACCCCACTGCTGGATGTGAGAGTCCCCCCAGTTGCTCTTGAGGGACAGACCCAACATGAGCTGAACTGGATCTGAGGCTAGGGTGCTATTTGGGGGGTTACTGCCAGGCCTGACAAGGCCCATGGGTCCCGTGAAGCTGGATGGGGAACTGGGGTGGAACGTACTCCCCTGGGGCAGTTGTGGTCGTTGGAGCGTGGGCTGTGGTCAGACCTGCCTGGCGTCCAGGCTCGCTGTGCTGGGTGACCTCTGGAGAATTGCTTTATATCTCAGAGGTCCCCTCCCCTCCCATGAGGGCGGGGATAACAGGACTGAGCCCATTGGGCGCTGAGGAAGATGAGGGCCCTTGTGGCCCATCCCTGGCAGTTCTGATTTCTCTGGGATGGGCTGGCCGCAGGAGGTCCCTGCCTGCAACTGGGCCACGTGTCAAGGCTGTAGGGAGGAGGGGGGCGCTTGTCTGCCCTGAGCATTCAGGCAGAGGATTGGGGAGCCCCAGCTCGGGCCGACTCAATCTGCCATCCACCGTGGAGGGGCTGGTGAAGCTGGGCGGGCTCTGGGAGGAGGCAGCCTAATGGCCTGCTCGGCCTCACTCAGGAGGGTGAGTGAGGCCCCTAGGCTCCCAGCAGGGACGGTGGGCTGGGATCAAACCTCTGTCCCCGCCACCTACCTGGTCCTGGGTTCTGGGCCCAGCCCCTGCCCAGGCTCCTCATGCATAGAAGCCAATATCAGGGGCAGGGCAGCCAGGGGAGATGGCAGAGATGGAAAAGCTGACTGGAGGGGTGAGGCTGGGCAGCGGGGGCGGTAGCCAGGCAGCCAGGTGTGCCGAACGAGCCCAGGCCCGAGCTGCCAGCAGGAGGGGGTCGAAAGTGGCAAGGAGGAGTCGTTGGCAGCCAGGGAGGGAAGCAGAGCGGCTGCCAGGGGGGATTAGGCCCAGGAGCCCCGGGCCCCACAGGAGAATAGAGCCATTGATGGGAACCCAGAGCTGGGGCCCTGGTGCCAGGGCCTTTAGGGGGCGCCGCTGAGCTGGCGGTGTGAGGCCAGAAGCAGCTGCAGAACCAAGGTCTCAGGCCTGTTCTTGTGTCCACCATGTGGATGAGTCTCCATCTGCCGGCCAGGGCCCGGCCAGGGCCAGCATGGCTGATGGGCGCCCAGCAGGTGCTCTGCAGGAGCCAGTACGGGTCAGGCTTGAGAAAGTGGCCAAGGGAGGCCTGGCGGGGAGTGGGGAAGGAAGTGAGAGGCCCCCCAACTTTGGAGCAGCAAACCCGAGTTCAAATCCAACTCTGCCACTCAGTAGCCGGGGGCAGCATGGGCAAAGAAGGGGGGCTCCTGGGAGCCACCTGGGGGGCATTATGAGGACTGAGGGAGAGAGACCACCTGGTGGGGTGCCCGGCCAAGCAAGGGCTTAGCAGCAATGGGGTCTGAGCAACCTCCCTCCCCTCTGTCTCGCAGGCCTGACCGCCGCTGCCTACAGAGTCACACTCAATCCTCCGGGCACCTTCCTTGAAGGAGTGGCTAAGGTCGGACAATACACGTTCACTGCAGGTGAGCAAGCTGGTCTGGGCATGGCTGGGCCCTCTCCTGGCACAGCCCCAGCTCTCGGAACACATTTCACAGCTGCCTCTTCTCCCTCACTCCCCAGCCTGTGTCCACAGTGCCGGCCACCAGGAGAAAGTCGGGTGTTCCTTTATCGGGAACACACGTAGGGTAGGGAGGCCCAGGAGACCAACTCCAGGACTGGGACCGGGAGGCTGCCATGCTCAGCAAGTGACTGAGCCATGGCGTCTGTCTCCATCTAGACGCTGGCAGTGAGCGCCCAAGAGGCTCCTGCCGCGCCCCTCTCGAGGCCCTTGCTCAGCGCTAACTCTTCCCATCTACCCCGCAGCTGCTGTCGGGGCCGTGTTTGGCCTCACCTCCTGCATCAGCGCCCAGGTCCGCGAGAAGCCCGACGACCCCCTGAACTATTTCCTCGGTGGCTGCGCCGGAGGCCTGACTCTGGGGGCACGCAGTGAGTGGACCGCTCCTCACCCCCACCCTCCTCCCAGCCTGGCAGAATGACCCCTGACCTCTGCTCATCCTCCACCCTCTCTGTTCCATCCCAGACAAGGAGCAAAGCAGCCTTCTTGAACACCAGCCATTTCAGTCATAGCGACAGTTGCTGCTGCTGCTTAAGCACCTACTGTGTACCACCATGCTAAGCCTTCAGCTCAGCCCATAGGGCCCTCCCTGACCTGCCCTGTCCCCTCTCCACCCTCCCCTCCTCACTCTGCTCCAGCCACACGGGCCTCCTGGCTGTTCCTCCCACATGCCAGGCACAGTCCTGCCCCAGGGCCTTTGCATGGCAGTGCACTGCCTGGAATGCTGCTCCCCTCACTGTCCTGACCAACCTGTGTACAAGGCAGCATCCCCGCCGCCCTCGCTCTGTGTCCCCTTCCTTCTGCATGCCTTGTCAGAGGACACAGGTCACCAAGGTCACCACCTGTCTCTGCCACTGGGCTGTGAGTCAGAGAGGAGATGCTGGTCCTCGCCCTGCCATCTCTCTCCCTGCACCTGGAGCCCTGCAGGGGAGCTGCCCCCGCAACCTTCACTTTACAGAAAAGGGTATTAGGGCTCAGGGAGGGAATGAATTGGCCCGAAGTCACCTGGAGGAGCAAGTGGCCTTCTTTGCAGCCATCAGAGGGTGCAGCCCTGGTGGAGGAGGCCCCGCTTGGCACGGGAACCCGCTTGGAGCATGAGCCAGGCACCACTCCTCCTGCCCTCCCACGGGCCCAAGCTTGGGGTCAGTGCCCGCCTGTGCCCCTGGCCTACCCTCAGCCCGCCAAGGCTCGGGCCCTCAGGGCCAGCGGGAGGAGTGAATGAGCCTTCTTGCAACTCAGCCACTCTGGCCTGGCATGTTGGGAGTGATGGATGGCAGGTTCCAGGCAGGCAGAGAGGGAGGGTGCGAGGGCAGGGCCTATGCTGTCTCTGCGTCAAGACCTTGGGGAGGCCCTGTCCCTCCCCAGCTCCCACTGGAACTGGTCAGAGGTTGGAGGTGGGTTGAGGTCTTGACTGTAGCCTAGCTTGGGCTGGAACTGCTCCCTGTCCCCAAGCCAGCCTCCCTGTCTCTCTTCAAAGCGTGTGAGTCCCTGTAGGTCCTGGTGTGTGGGACGTACCTCCTTCCGCCTCTGGCCCAGGGGCTTTGGAGCAGGAGAGCCCGGGGAAGTGGGGGCACCGTCTAGGCTCCTCGGTACACCGACCACGGGACAGATGCATGGCCTGGCCCTGGCATCCATGAGCAGAGGAGAGACTGAGACACACTGATGTGTCATCCCTGCCCGGTGCCCAGACGGGGGCAGCACAGTGTCCCTCTCGTAGGAGGCAATCAGTGTGGGGTGGGATGAGGACCCACAGCCTGGGTTCTTGCTGGGAAGCGACCTGGACTCCGGCCTCCCTGTGTGCGTCAGTTTCCACATCTCCAGAGTCTAGGGCCTTCCTCCTGAGTGACTTAATCCCTGAAGAGAGTGTCCTGTCAGGGGTCTCACTCTGGCTCCCAGGGTAGGCACTGGCCAGGGCGTGGAGCATCCTGGTCCGGCCGAGCCCCACCCGGCCCTGACATCACCTCCCCACTCCCACAGCGCACAACTACGGGATCGGCGCCGTTGCCTGCGCGTACTTGGGCATAGCGGCCTCCCTGTTCAAGATGGGCCAGCTGGAGGACTGGGAGATGTTTGCAAAACCCAAGGTGTGAGCCCTGTGCCAGCCGGGACCTCCAGCCCGCAGAATGCGTCCAAAAATAAATTCTGTGTCTATGTGTGTGTCAGTGTCCGGAGGGCTTGGTGACGGCGACACAGTGGCCAGCGAGGGCGGATCTGGGAGGGAGTGAGGAAGGGAGATAAGATAAGGCCCCCCACACACGCGCCTGCCTGCCGCCCGTCGTCCCTGCCAAGTGTACCAGCCTGGCCCCACAGAAGTGGTAGTGCATCAGGCTAGGGCCGTCGGGAGCCAGGAGGGGAGATGGCTGGGATGCGTCCCAGCCTCTGCTTCCCCCAGTTCCCAGGGTAGGGCGGGAGCGTGCCAGTGACCTGCCAGCAAGTGGAAGCTGGGCCCCGCCGCCCACGGCCCTTCCCTCTGCGCTGTCGGCTCTGGTCACAACCCCCCTGCAGATCTTGAGCTATCCCTTCTCTGGGCCTGTCCCCAAAGCCAACAACATGTGGAAAACACGCCCAGGCCCCGTCTCCAAATTCCTGGGCACTGGAGCGGAGAGCCCCGGACAGGCTGGCCCAGCAGCCGTCCCCATCCGGCAGGTCACTCGGAGCCCCTGGGGCTGAGGCACAGTGGGACAGGACGCCCCTCAGCACCTGGCTGGTGGCAGCGACAAGGGAAAGAATTGCAATCCCTTCCCGCCACCTGTCAGGCCGGTGATTTAGGTGGCCCTGGAATGCTGGCACCACCCCGGGCCCCTTCTCCAGAACTGGCTCATGCTCCCTGGCAGCTGGAGAGGAAGCCTGCGAGCTCCGACATGCTGCAGTGGGCTGTAAATTAGGGCGCTCCAGGCTCCACCCAGGGGAGCGGAGCTGTGCGCAGCCCCCGCTGGGATGGATCTGGGCCCTGCTGGCAGGCCGGGGACAGCAGGAGCCGGCGGGACTGGCCGTAGCCCTCCTGCCCGCTCCTCACCCATGTCCAGCTCCATCTCTTCCCTTTTCTCAAGCCCACCCATGGGTCCTAGATGTGGTGAAAAGCCAGACTTTCAGCCTCATATCCTTATCTGTCCGCCTCCAGGTAGTAACTCAGCCTGGAACTCCTGGATCCAAGCAATCCTCCCAGCTTAGCCTCCCGAGTAGCTGGGACTACGGCCACCGCCACTATGCCCGGTTAATTTTTTTTTTTGTTTTTTTTTTTTTGAGACGGAGTCTTGCTGTGTCGCCCGGGCTGGAGTGCAGTGGCCGGATCTCAGCTCACTGCAAGCTCCGCCTCCCGGGTTCACGCCATTCTCCTGCCTCAGCCTCCGGAGTAGCTGGGACTACAGGCGCCCGCCACCTCGCCCGGCTAGTTTTTTTGTATTTTTAGTAGAGACGGGGTTTCACCGGGTTAGCCAGAATGGTCTCAATCTCCTGACCTCGTGATCCGCCCGTCTCGGCCTCCCAAAGTGCTGGGATTACAGGCTTGAGCCACCGCACCCGGCTATGCCCGGTTAATTTTTTAAAAATATTTTGTAGGCTGGGCCTGGTGGTTTGAGCCTGTAACCCCAGCACTTTGGGAGGTGGAGGCGGGAGGATTGCTCAAGGCCGGGAGTTTGCGACCAGCCTGGACAACGCAGTGAGACCCTGTCTCTACTAAAAAATTCGTCTTTTTGAGACATAGTCTTGCTCTGTCTCTCAAGCTGGAGGGCAGTGGCAGGATCATGGCTCACTGGAACCTTGACCTCCCTGGCTCATGGGACCCTCTCATCTCAGGCCTCCCTGGTAGCTGGGACTGCAGGTGTGCACCACCACAGCCAGCTAATTGTTTTTATTTTTATTTTTTGTAGAGATAGGATTTCACTGTGATGTGCAGGCTGGTCTCAAACTCCTGGCCTCAAACAGTCCTCCCACCTCGGCCTCCCAGAGTGCTGGGTTTATAGGCATGAGCCACTGTGCCCAGCCACTGTGTGCAGAGATTCTGGGTCCCTTCTTTCAGCCCCTGCCT
>NW_022309620.1:0-1109 GCF_002776525.5 Piliocolobus tephrosceles
GCTTGCGCCGCGTCGGCGCGCGACTCTCTGCTCGCCCCGGCCTGCGCCGCGCCGGCCTGCGGCGCGCCTGCGCGCGACTATGTGCGTGCGCCGGCCTGTGCTGCGCCGGCGCGCGATTCTGCGCCTGCGCCGCTCAGGCTTGCGACTCTGCGCCTGCGCCGGCTTGCGCCGGGCCGGCGTGGGACTCTGCGCCTACGCCCCGCTGGTTTGCGACGCTACGCCGGCGACTCTGCGCCTTCGCCGCCTCGGCCTGCGAGCCCTGCGTTGGACTCTGCGCCTGCGCTGGCCTGCGCCGCGTCGGCGCCCGAGTCTGTGCCGGCGGCGGCCTGTGCCACGCCGGGGGCGCGACTCTGCGACTGCGCAGCGCCGGCCTGCAACGGTACGCTCGCGACTTTGCGCCTGCGCCGTGCCTGCGCGCGACTATGCGACTGCTCCGCTCTGGCTTGCGACTCTGCGCCTGCCCCGCGTCAGCCTGCGACTCTGCGGCTGCGCCGGTCTGTGCCGCGCCGATTTGCGCCTGCGCCAGCATGCGACTCTGCGCCAGCGCTGGCACTGTTTTTCCCTGAGGGCACAGCTGCATTCTCCTCAGCCCAGACCGGGAGAGCATCGCGATGGCGGAGCTGTGTTCTTTTCTGCACAGACCTTGGTGTTACCGTGGAGGCGGAGCTGGGTTCTACTCAGCCCAGACCCAGGCATGGGGAGCACCGCGAGGGCGGAGCTGCGTTCTGCTCAGCACAGACCCGGGAGACACGCCAAGGCAGAGCAGCGTTCTTCTCAGCACAGACGTTGGTGGCACCGTCTCGCTTTGGGACAATACGGGGCCGCACCCACTGTGAGTAACATCTCCTGTTTGTAGCCCTGAACAATGGACGTCAGAGACTACTTAGAATGGTTCACTGTGGAAAACAGGAAACCGAAATCCCCTCTGAATCCTGTGCACCGAGGTTCTCTCCACCCAATGGTTAGGGTTAGGGTTTTAGGGTTAAGGTTATCCTTGGAGTTAGGGTGTGGGCGAGGGGTTAGGGTTAGGGGTAGGGGTAGGGGTAGGGGCAGGGTTAGGGTTTAGGGTTAGGGTTCGGGTTCGGGTTTGGGTTCGGGTTCGGGCTAGA
>NW_022309621.1:0-11067 GCF_002776525.5 Piliocolobus tephrosceles
GTGGCTCAAGCCTGTAATCCCAGCACTTTGGGAGGCCGAGACGGGCGGATCACGAGGTCAGGAGATCGAGACCATCCTGGCTAACACGGTGAAACCCCGTCTCTACTAAAAATACAAAAACTAGCCGGGCGAGGTGGCGGGCGCCTGTAGTCCCAGCTACTCCGGAGGCTGAGGCAGGAGAATGGCATAAACCCGGGAGGCAGAGCTTGCAGTGAGCTGAGATCCGGCCACTGCACTCCAGCCTGGGTGACAGAGCGAGACTCCGTCTCAAAAAAAATAAAAATAAAAATGAAGAATATCTGTATCTTCAAAAAGAGCTTTCCTAAAAAGTAGGCTAGCAATTAGACGAAAAAGAGTGGAAAGAAAAAAGTAAAACTATATCTATTCACAGACGACATGATCTTTTGTTGAAATACTAAAGAATTGGCAGGGCGCGGTGGCTCACACCTGTAATCCCAGTACTCTGGGAGGCGGAGGTGGGTGGATCACGAGGTCAGGAGATCAAGACCATCCTGGCTAACACGGTGAAACCCCATCTCTACTAAAAATACAAAAAAAAAAAAAAATTAGCCAGGTGTGGTGGCTGGTGCCTGTAGTCCCAGCTACCCAGGAGGCTGAGGCAGGAAAATGATGTGAACCAGGGAGGTGGACCTTGCAGTGAGCTGAGATTGTGCCACTGCACTCTAGCCTGGGCGACAGAGCGAGGCTGTCTCAAAAAAATAAAAAAAAAAAACAAAAAAAACTAAAGAATCTACTAAAACAATTATCTCTATGAAGCTATTATTAGCTGGGCGTGGTAGCTCACACCTGTAATCCCAGCACTTTCAGAGGCCAAGGTGGGGAGATCACTTAAGGTCAGGGGTTTGAGACCTGTCTGGCTAACATGGCAAAACCCTGTCTCTACTAAAAATATAAAAATTAGTCAGGCGTGGTGGCATGCACCTGTAGTCCCAGCTATTCAGGAGGCTGAGACAGAATTGCTTGAACCTGGGAGGCAGAAGCTGGAGTGAGCCGAGATCATATCACTGCACTCCAGCCGGGGGGACAGAGAGACTCCTTCTCAAAAAAAAAAAAAAAAAAAAGTTATTATTTTAAAAAGTAGTAAGCCAGACCTTATTCCCGTGTGTGTGTGTGTATATATATATATATATATATATTTTTTTTTTTAAACAGAGTTTTTGCTCTTGTTGCCCAGGCTGGAGTGCAATAGAGTAATCTCAGCACACCACAACCTCTGCCTCCCGGGTTCAAGTGATTCTCCTGCCTCAGCCTCCAAATAGCTGGGATTACAGGCACCTGACACTATGCCCAGCTAATTTTGTATTTGTAGTAGAGATGGAGTTTCTCCATGTTGGTCAGGTTGGTCTGGAACTCCCTACCTCAGGTGATCCCACCCGCCTTGGCCTCCCAAAGTGCTGGGATCACAGGAATGAGGCACTGCGCCTGGCCCATTTACATAATTAAATTACACAAAAATATTATGGAGAGAAAGTAGTCTTATTTTCTAATCTAATCATTTTCCTTACTGACAGGTGTAAGACCAGGCCCTTGTAAGTGATCCCATACAACCTCTGCCTCCTGGGTTCAGGCAATTCTCCTGCCTCAGCCTCCTGAGTAGATGGGATTATAGGTGCCAGCCACCCCGTCCTGCTAATTTTTTTTTTTTTGAGATGGAGTTCTTGTTCTGTCGGCCAGGCTGGAGTGCAGTGGCTCCATCTCGGCTCACTGCAGCCTCTTGCCTCCCAGGCTCAAGTGATTCTCCTGCTGCTTTTTTTTTTTTCCAAGACGGAGTCTCACTCTGTTGCGAGGCGAGTGCAGAGGCACGACCTCGGCTCACTGCAACCTCCGCCTCCTGGGTTCAAGCAGTATTGCTCTTTTAAAAGACTGAGCTCTCTGAACTAAAACCTCTCTCAAGTAACATGTTGAAGCGGCCTATACTTTATAATATAGCACATAATCAAGATTTTCAAATGCTAAGAGTATCGAGAAATTGTGTTAAGTTTAGATCCTCTCTGTGGTCCCCATTAATGTACCCTGTTTAGCTTCAGGAGTCATTTAAACACAATTAAGGGAATCTCTGGCTCCAGGAAGCTTGAAGCCGCTCATCCATAATGCAGTAGAGAACTCGTGTCCCAAAGTGACTCAGGCCTGTTAAGAACTTAAGAAAGGCGGTCTCCATAGTTACACATATTAACAGTTGGCAAAAAGCCAAATCTGTTACATAATCCAAAGTTCTAACCTAGCTGAATGTTTACAAAACTTTTCTGGAACAATTAAGATCCTACTATAAATGGTAAATTTCAGCTGCAAAATCAAGCCCAGAAGGATCCAGACTCATTTTCCCACAGTCACAAACTTTCATTTAGGAAAAAAATGAAAACAAAACAAAACAAAAATCAGGGTCTTGTTTGGAGCATTTTATTCTCTTCACTAGTTTTATATCATAATATGAATACCACAGACTAATCCAAGAGAAATGTCTCATCTGAACACTGCGGTTCCTAAAAGATAGATAGGAGATCACTAACACATTACTTTTCAGATGACAAAGGCACTTGAAAGAACAAAGAGGGCCAAGCGCGGCGCTCAGGCCTGTAACCCCAGCACTTTGGGAGGCCGAGGTGGGCGGATCACGAGGCCAGGAGATCGACGCCATCCTGGCTAATATGGTGAAACCCCGTCTCTACTAAAAATACAAAAACAAATTAGCCGGGTGTCATGGCGGGCGCGGCGGGGGGGGGCGCCTGTAGTCCCAGCTACTCGGGAGGCTGAGGCAGGAGAATCGCTTGAATCCGGCAGGTGGACCTTGCAGTGAGTGAGCCGAGATTGGGCCACTGCACTCCAGCCTGGGCGACAGAGCAAGAGTCCATCTCAAAAAAAAAGAAAAGAAAGAAAAAACAAAAAGAATGTATCTCAGCAGTTTAAATAGTAAGAATTCTGCTGGAAAATATTAAGCCAGAAGATTTTTATTTTTTAAAAAGCAGATACCTGAAATACATATACTATTTATTACTCTGGCAAATTTAATAGCAGAAGCCTGAATCTGTTAACATATTGCCTTTTTGCTTTTTAAGTAACTATTTAAAAAAAAAAAGATAGGTTCTTCAATAGAGAATATTTTTTCTTTGAATTTTGAAAAATAAACTTCCTATAAATAAATTCCATTCTCTGACAAGTGTTTTTTTTTTTTTTTTTTTTTGAGACGGAGTCTCGTTCTGTCGTCTGGGCTGGAGTGCAGTGGCTGGATCTCAGCTCACTGCAAGCTCCGCTTCCCGGGTTTATGCCATTCTCCTGCCTCAGCCTCCGGAGTAGCTGGGACTACAGGCGCCCGCCACCTCGCCCGGCTAGTTTTTTTGTATTTTTTAGTAGAGACGGGGTTTCACAGTGTTAGCCGGGATGGTCTCGATCTCCTGACCTCGTGATCCACCCGTCTCGGCCTCCCAAAGTGCTGGGATTACAGGCTTGAGCCACCGCGCCCGGCTGACAAGTCTTTTAAAGTAGTATTCCCCAAATGAGTAAGACCATTAATAAGCAGACAACTTTTTTTTTTTTTTTTTTGAGACGGAGTCTTGCTCTGTCACCCAGGCTGGAGTGCAGTGGCGCCATATCGGCTCACTGCAAGCTCCGCCTCCTGGGTTCACGCCATTCTCCTGCCTCAGCCTCCCAATTAGCTGGGACTACAGGCGCCTACCACCATGCCTGGCTAATTTTTTGTGTTTTTAGTAGAGACGGGGTTTCACCGTGTTAGCCAGGATAGTCTCCATCTCCTGACCTCATGATCCACCCGCCTCGGCCTCCCAAAGTGCTGGGATTACAGGCGTGAGCCACTGCGCCTGGCCATAAGCAGATAACTTTTAAACAAATGACCATGTTATTTGTGTGGGTTTTTTTTTTTTGATATGGAGTCTCGCTCTGTTGACCAGGCTGGGGTGCAGTGGCGTGATCTTGGCTCACTGCAACCTCCACCTCCCAGGTTCAAGTGATTCTCCTGCCTCAGCCTCCTGAGTAGCTGGGATTACAGACATGTGCCGCCATGTATTTTTGTATTTTTAGTAGAGACGAGGTTTCACCATGTTGGCCAGGTTGGTCTCTAACTCCTGACCTCAGGTGATCCACCTGCCTTGGCCTCCCAAACTGCTGGGATTACAAGAGTGAGCCATTGCGCCCAGCCTTGTATGGGTTTTTGATAAACACACAGTCTTCCAAAAATGTCAACAGGAAACTAACATGGGCTTTGTAGATAAGACCAAGGCCTGTACCCTTGTTCTTGTTTGATCACTTACTAGATAAAGACCCTCTCTGTAAACCATCGTGCTGTTATATTTAGGGATGGTTAATGAAGAAACAGAAAGCTGTACAATAACCCAGGTGAGAGAGGACGGTGGCTTCAACCCACATGGTAGCAGCCTGTAAAGGAGCCACCCTCTCTTAAGCCACTCTAAAGCTTCCTATGTTGGTATGTTGTTTTTATGTAAGTCCTGAGTTACACTCTGCTTTTAGAACTTATTAACAGGAAAAGATACACATTTCCCCTGAAGAGTAAGTACGCTTTCTTCACATGAGAATTACGTAATATGATATTCCCCTTTTTTGGCCTCTATTAAGAGATAAAAGACTTGAAGGTGAAAAAAAAAACAAAAACAACCTTGTGTTTAAAAGCAGACAGTAGCTATTATAATGACAGAAGCTTTTATTATTTACATGAAGGGAGGGTGTTAAGCCCTTGATATGCAATATCTTCCTGACATGCCAAAACTCATGCGTTCAATTTGTATGGAATGCTTGCTATGTGCCAGGCAACGTTCTCGATGCTTGGGGACGATTTCAGTAATCAAAACAAACCAAAGTCACTACCTCCAAAGAAGTCCCATTGGAGGGGGTGGTGAAGAAGGAGAAAAGAATAGAAATAAGTAAACTACACTGTATGTTGATGGACGTACGTATGATAGATAAAAATAAAGCAGGAAGGTAAGCTGCGGTGTTGGGGAGTTTGCTTTTAAATAGCATGGTCACTTTAGGGTCTTCCTGCAAGGCGATGACAGTGGAAGTCAGCCATGCAGACAATGTCTACTGCAAACACCCTGCGGTGGGAAATGTTCCTGGCCTTTTAAAGGAACAAAAAGGAGGCTGGAGAGGCAAAGGGGAAAATAGGAAATGAAAAGTCAGAAGTAATGGGAAGGGTGACAATCGTGTAGAGCCCAGTAGGCCACAGGGATAGCGGCAGCTCTTACCCAGAGGGAGATAGCAACTCTGAACAGAGAATCTGAGCAGAGGGTTCTCTGGGTGCTCTGCTGAGAACAGACTGAGGGTAGAGGACAGCAAGCTTTCAAAACAGAGCAGTCAGGAAGCGAATGCACCAATATAGGTGAGATACGGTGGGTTCCATCAGGACAGTGGGGGAGGGAGTAGTGAAAAGGGGTCAGATTCTGTATTTATTTTAAAGACAGACTTGATAGGATTTTGCTGCAAGGTTGAGAAATAAGATCCAAGGATGACTATGAGGCTTGAGATCTGTGTAGCTGGAAAGATGAAGCTGCCTCTAACAGAGACAGGGAAGACTCTGGGAGCAGCAGGTTTTATGGAGTTCTGTTTTGCTCATGTTACTCTTGGATGGCTAATAAACATCCAAGCTGTCGGCAGCCGGATGGAGCGTGTGAGGCTCAGAGCAGAAACGCTGCCAGCTTACAGATGGTATTTACAGCCATGAAACTAAGTGCACCCACAGAGGGAGTGGCAGTAGCTAGAGAAGGCCAGGGTCTGGGCACTGGACCCTCCAACAGCCAGAGGTTGTAAGGCTGCAAGACAGCAAAGGAAACAGAAGCAATAGCCACGGAGGTAGGAGGGTGCAGTCCGAGGAGTCTCTGAGCTGGGAACTGCTGCTGCCTTCGCAGAGAAGCAGCAGAGGCTCAGCCTTGTGTCTGGCGCTTGTTCGTTTCTTACTTTACTTTAGCGGCTTCAAATCTTTCTTAGAAACAAGATGGATATACTTTGAACATGACTTTGGGCATGTCACTTAACTCTTAACCCGCATATTCTCTTCTCTAAAATAGAGGTTATATCACACCAGAGTACTAATCTGTTAAGGTTGTGAAAAATCAATGAAATACTACCACCTAAAAGGAGTTTTCTTCATAAATGTATACACCTACTACGTACCCACAATTTTTCTGAAGTAGTCCTTTAGTTGAAAGTTATTAAATAGTTGTGTGAGAGAATCTTCCTTTTTTTTTTTTTTTTTTTTGACATACAGTCTTATTCCATTGCCCAGGCTGGAGTACAGTGGCACAATCACAGCTCACTGCAGCCTTGATCTCCTGGGCTCAGGGACATCCTGTCTTATGTAAATTGTGCCTAAAAGTGCTAAATTTGTGTTTTTTGCAATAGAACACCTACATTTTATTACGTCTTTTTCTAACATTTCCCAAATACATTTCTTTTTTTGAGATGGAGTCTTGCTCTGTTGCCCAGGCTGGAGTGCAGTGGGTGCAATCTCGGCTCACTGCAAGCTCCACCTCCCAGGTTCACGCCATTCTCCTGCCTCAGCCTCCGAGTAGCTGGACTACAGGTGCCCGCCACCACGCCTGGCTAATTTTTTGTATTTTTAGTACAGACGGGGTTTCACCGTGTTAGCCAGGATGGTCTTGATCTCCTGACCTCGTGATCCGCCCACCTCGGCCTCCCAAAGTGCTGGGATTACGGGTGTGAGCCACCACGCCCGGCTCCCAAATTCACTTCTACACTGGTAAGTAGCTTTCTTGATACATGTCTGTCTTGAACACACTCTTGCCCAATTCAGTTTCAGAGATCTGAATATCATGCTCAGTTATACTTAACTCCTAAGCTCAGCCTCCTGAGTAGCTGGGATTATAGGTGCATGCCAACATGCCCAGCGAATTTTTTGCATTTTTTGTAGAGATGGGATTTTGCCACATTGCCCAGGCTGGTCTCAAAACTCCTGGCTCAAGCAATCCGTTTGCATTGGCCCCTCAAAGTGCCAGGAATACAGGCATGAGCCACCGTGCCCGGCCCCGAATTTTTAAAATATGTAATAAAGTTGAGGAAATAAAGCTTAAATACAACAACTCTTGGGTGAAAAATGCCACTTTACAAACACCTTCCTAACAAAACATTGTAACTAAAATTTTACTTAATAACGCCATTGTTTGTATTTTGATATCAATAAAACAAACTGATTTTAAAAGTATTCATGCTGGGTGCGGTGGCTCACGCCTGTAATCCCAGCACTTTGGGAGGCCGAGGCAGGCGGATCACCTGAGCTCAGGAGTTCGAGCCCAGCCTGACCAATATGGAGAAACCCCATCTCTAATAAAAATACAAAATTTGCCGGGTGTGGTAGCACATGCCTGTAATCCCAGCTACAAGGCGGGCAGATCACCTGAGGTTGGCAGTTTGAGACCAGCCCGACCAACATGGAGAAACCCTGCCTCTAATAAAAATACAAAATTAGCCAGGCGTGGTAGCACATGCCTGTAATCCCAGCTACTTGGGAGGCTGAGGAAGGAGTATCGCTTGAACCTGGGAGGCAGAGGTTGTGCTGAGATCACGCCATTGCACTCCAGCCTGGGCAACAAGAGTGAAACTCTGTCTCAAAAAAAAAAAAAAAAAAAATTAAAGTATTCATATGTAAGTGATGGCTCATTATTGTGTAGCTGTGGCTGTGTTAACCAATGAAGCCAGTGGGCCCGTAATGAAAATAGTTTGTCTTTTGTGTGGTGTGGAAGTTGTTCCTGTATTAAAACATGGAGTGGCTTTTTTCCCTTTGATTTAAATTTTACTAAACAATTGCCCTAATTGAGGGGAGGGAACAGATACACACAGACACACACACACACACACACAGAATCTCTTATGGGGGGGTAGATTTACTGGAGATTAGAAAGCCATAAGAATCCAAAATGTTCTAAAATCAGAAACTTTTTGAGTGACAACATGATGGTGAAAGAAATGCAAATCTTCCAAACTCTAAAATCCACATTGCTTCTGGTCCCAAGCATTTCAGATAAGCGACACTCAACCCACATATCCTGTAAAACCTAAAATGGAAAAACATTCCCATTTACCTTCCATGCTTGGCCCTGCTGACACCCACACTTTTGGGTAACAGTTCCCCAGTTACGGTAAATCCAAATTCATTAGTCATGAGTTATTTGGCAAGAGGAAGTTCATTCTGAATGTTACTGAAGTAACATTACCTGTCTCAGTTTCCTTATGTCCAAAGCACTGCATGTTCCTTAGAAGGTGTCACCAGGATACTGGCACTGCCTAAGCATGTGAAAAGGCAAAGCAGGAGGGTTGTTCTCACAGTCCTGTCTTGTTGGGGGCCATGGACTCAGATCTGTCCTGAGAGCAAAGTGTCCCTCCACATCTCTGCTTCTGTCCTTCCTGTACCCACCCCCAACCTTCCTGCTCAGTGTCTCCACTCCTCTTCTTAGCATTTAATTTAAAAACCTGATGCTCACCCAGGCACAGGGGCTCATGCCCGTAATCCCAGTACTTTGGGAGGCCAAGGCAGGCAGATCTCCTGAGGTCAGGAGTTCAAGGCCAGCCTGGCCAACATGGTAAAACCCTGGGATTACGGTGTTTTACCAAAAAATACAAAAATTAGCCAGGTATCGTGATGCACACCTGTGATCTCAGCTACTCGGGAAGCTGAGGCAGGAGAATCGCTTGAACCCAAGAAGCAGAGGTCTCAGTGAGCCAAGATCGTACCACTGCACTCCAGCTTGGGTGACAGAGTGACAATCTGTCTCAAAAAAGAAACCAAACAAACAAAAACCCCAATTCTCCTGGAGTCTTGGACACCAATCTCCCCTGTTCCCTCGCTGGGCTTCTGATGCACTCACTTGTCCTTGACATCTGGTCTTGCTATTCAGTTTTGCTCAGTAAGCTTAGATGTACCGGCCGGGTGAGGTGGCTCACGCCTGTAATCCCAGCACTTTGGGAGGCCGAGGCGGGCGGATCACGAGGTCAGGAGATCGAGACCATCCTGGCTAACAGGGTGAAACCCCATCTCTACTAAAAATACAAAATGTGTGGTTTTTAAAACAGAGCATCTCCATTTTATTACTTCTTTTTCTAACATTTCCCAAATAAATTTCTACACTGATAGCTTTCTTGATGAATGTCTTTCTTGAACACTCTTGCCCAAGAATCAGTTTCAAAGATTTGAATATCATGCTCAGTTAAATTCAACTATTATTTATAGAGGATCTCAAAGTACAAGGTCCTGAGCTAAAAATCAGATACTCAATCAGTTCTCTTCTGAATTTGATTTTATCTTAAGCACAGACTGATAAGCCAAATTTGACTTAAGAATATTTAGCTACTTTATAAGCAAATGAATTATTTTTAACTACAGTAAAAATAATAAAATGGGCAGGTAGCTCAGGTATAAAACAAACTTTAAAACCCATTTTATTAAATATAACTTTTCTATACATTTAAAAATATTTCCCAATAAAAAGCAAAAAAATTGGGAGGCCGAGGCAGGAGGATCATGAGGTCAGGAGATCCAGACCATCCTGGCAAACACAGTGAAACCCCATCTCTACTAAAAATACAAAATAAATAGCCAGGCTTGGTGGCGGGTGCCTGTAGTCCCAGCCACTCGGGAGGCTGAGGCGGCAGAATCGCTTGAACCCAGGAGGTGGAGGTTGTGGTAAGCCAAGATCGTGCCATTGCACTCTAGTCTGGGCAACAAGAGCAAAACTCCATCTCAAAAAAAAGAAAAAAAAAATTTTTTGTTTCTTTTAAAAATATTCACGGGTGGGCATGGTGGCTCACGCCTGTAATCCCAGCACTTTGGGAGGCTGAGGCGGGCGGATCACCTGAAGTTGGGAGTTTGAGACCAGCCTGACCAACATGGAGAAACCCCATCTCTACAAAAAATACAAAATTAGCCAGGCATGGTGGCACATGTCTGTAATCCCAGTTACTCGAGAGGCTGACGCGGGAGAATCGCTTGAACCCAGGAGGCAGAGGTTGTGGTAAGCCGAGATCCCGACACTGCACTCCAGGCTGGGCAACAAAAGCGAAACGACGTCTCAAAAAAAAACAAAAAAAAATTTGTGTTTCTTTTAAAAATATTTGTGGCTGAGCGCAGTGGCTCATGCCTGTATTCCCAGCATTTTGGGAGGCCAAGGCGGGCGGATCACCTGCAGTGAGCCGAGATCGCACCATTGCATTCCAGCTTGGGAAACAGAGCGAGATTCTTCTGTCTCAAAAAAAATAAATAAACAAAATAAAATAAAATAAAATAAAATAAAATAAAATATTCACAACTCTTCTGTTGTGCAATTTAAACTTTTACTCTGCCACCTCTTATCTTCATTTCCCTCAAGAGCTTTGAGCAAGAGCGACAATGTGATGCAACAATTGACACGTGGATTTTTGGTTTGCTTTGCTAGGTTTACTCTAACTGCCCTGGATGATGGTCACATGTACACTGGGACCCCCCGCTGCCAGGGGAGCAAGGTCACAGCTCAAAGGTATTGGTAAAGAAACCTAATTCTTAAGTTAGGACCAAGGCCATGCAAACAGAACATCACATTTGATAAGCCTGATGAACATTCTGGGTTGACAGTGGTGGTACAGGGTGTGCAGGTGGCAGGAACAGAGAAGACTGAATGGAGACTGAACTTACTTCAGAACCTGAAAGAGTCCAGGTGTCACAGATGTTGGTCTCACCATTCCAGCTCCACTAATGGTCCCCAGATGAACCTGAGGATAGTAGACAGTCCGGAGAGCTAATCTCGAAGACTGCAACCGCGTCTTAATGACTTCTAGTGGACAAGTGAAAATAGCACCAACTGTGCCTCCACACCTGTAAGAAGGGATCAAAGCAGATCAGAGAAGCTATACTATTCTCTACACAATGGAATGCGAAGTTTAGCTTTTCTCTCTTTAAAACTAGAACATGCTGGGCACAGTGGCTCATGCCTGTAATCCCAGCACTTTGGGAGGCCGAAATGGGCGGATCACGAGGTCAGGAGATGGAGACCATCCTGGGTAACACAGTGAAACCCCATCTCTACTAAAAATACAAAA
>NW_022309622.1:0-20418 GCF_002776525.5 Piliocolobus tephrosceles
ATCCAATCAAGTTGACACTCAATATTAATCATTCATATATATATATATATATATATATAGTGTTGTATATTATATAACATATATAAAATAATAATGTTATATACAATATAATGTATATATAATGTTGCATATAATATAACATTGGACAGAATAATGACCCTTAAAGACATCCAGGTCCTAATCTCCACAACTTGTGAACATATTAGGTAACATGGCAAGGGGGTATTAATGATGCAGATGGAATTAAAGTTGCTAAACAGATAACCTTAAAATAAAGAGATTGACTTTATCTGGCCTGGTGAATCCAATGTAATCACAAGGTTCCTTTAAATGTGGAAAAGGGAAGCAAAAGAGTTAGGGTCCACATGATGTGGACATTACTAGCTTTGAACATGGAAAAGGGCCGCGAGCCAAGGAATTTGGACACCCTCTAGAAATCGGAAAAGGTAAAGAAACATATTGTCCCAAACATTTCCAGAAAGAAACATGGTCTTGCCAATACCCTAAGGTTAGTTCACTGACACCCATTTCAGCCTTCTGAATTTCAGATCTCTGACATAATACATTTGCTGTTTTAAGGCATTAAGCACACATATGCACAGACAGGCACCTATTCACAAGTGTGCTTTGGGCTGTCATTATCAGCTGGTGATAAACATTATAAAAATCAATCAGGTGAAAGAGTTATGCATAGAGAATGCTATTTTACATGGGGACATCGGGGATGAGGTAACGTTTAAACAGAAATCTGAATGAGATGAAAGCACAAGACATCTGGAAGGAGAATGTTTTAGAAGAGGAACAAGGAAGTGAAAAATTCCCCAAGTCAGAAGTGTGCTTGGCATGTTTGAGGAATAACAAAAAGGTCACTATGGCTGGAGAAAAGAGACCCAGAATAACCCCTGTGGGATACCAATCTTAGTGGTGGTTACATATGTACTTACTTCAGAAGGGGAGTGGGAATGAAGGAACAAAGGGGGAACTTTTTATTTTGCTCTAATTTTTTTTATAATAATGCGTTACTTCTGTGTTGTTAAAGACTTTTTATTACAATGTAGAGGTACAGGAAATTTGAAGAGCAGAAAGACCAAGTATAATGATGAAGGATATAAAGGAAGTTTCTATGTAACCTAGTTGGTTCAATTAAAAAAAAAATTGAAGTAAAACGGGAAGAAAATAATCAAAGTGTGTTATTTTATTTAAATGGGTTTATCTACTTGTGCTGTTTTCACTTCCATATACTGAGTCTGTGTGTGCAAGTCAGTAACTAGATGCGTATAGAGTTCAGATCTTTCCTCTTTTCTCCTATATGCATTCAGTGCAATAAACTTCCCTCTAAGCATTGCTTTTGTGACCTGTCACACATTTTGATGAATTGTGCTTTTATTTTTATTTAGTCAGAATATTTAAAAATTTCTCTTGAGATTTCCTTTCACCTATGTGTTACTTAAAAATGTGTTTTTTGATCTCCACGTATTTGTGGATTTTCCAGTTATCTTTCTGTTACTGATTCTAGTTTAATTCCATTGTGGTCTGAGAACAAACGTTATCCCATTTTTTTAACTGATGAGATATATCTTATGGCTTAGAATGTGGTCTCTTTTGGTGAACCTTCCTTGTGAGCTTCAGAAAAATATCTATTTTACTGCTGTTACTGAAGTAATATATAGATATTTATTATATCCAGTTGATTAATGATGTTGTTAAAGTCACTTATGTTCTACCTGTTTCTACCTGCTGGATCTGCCCATTTCTCATAGAGGAGTGTTGAATGTCTCCAACCATGATAGTGTATTCATCCATTTTTCCTTGCAGTTCTACTTCCCAGAATTTGATTCTCTATTGTTGGGTGCGTATATGTTAAGGAGTATTATATATTTTTGGAGAACTGATTTCCTTATCATTATGTAATGCCTCCCACTCCCTTTTTTTAACCTCTTATAACTTTTCTTGCTTTGAGGTTTGCTGTCTCTGAAATTAATTTTGCTGCTTCTGATTTCATGTGATTATTGTTAGCATGGAGTATTCTTTTCCATCGATGTACTGTTAATCTTTATGTGTTTTTATATTCAAAGTGAGTGTCATGTACACAACATATGATAGGCTCTTGTTATTTGATCTGCTGTGATGCTCTCAATCTTTTAATTGCTCCATTAAGATCATTAATGTTAACCTTCATTACTATTACACGGTCATGGGATGTTCAATGACAGAAATGTATTCTGAGAAGTACATTGTTAGCCTTTATTTTTCAACTTTGCACACATTGTAAAGTGTACTTACATAAAGCAAGGTACTGTACTAAATACTGCAGGAATTGTAACATAATGGTATGTATTTTTGTATCTAAACATAGAAAAGTTACAGTAAAATATAGTATTATAAGCTAATGGGACCACTATCATATATGCAGTCCATTGATGACTAAAATGTCATTATGTGGTGCTTGACTGTAGTTGAATTAATAGCTACCATATTTCTTACTGTATTTTTATCTGTTATTCTTGATCTTTGTTTCTGTATTTGTCTTCCACCCTTTTTGTGCTTTTTTGGTTTAAAAGGAGCATTTTATATGATACTATATTTTCTCCTTTCTTGGCATATTCATTACATTTCCTCTTTGACTTGTACAGTAGTTGCCCTGATGCTTGCAATATACATTTACAACTAATTCAAGTCTACTTTCACATAACACTATACTGCTTCATGGGTTGTGTGAGTAGCTTGTAAAAACAAATTCTTAACCAGGCGTGGTAGCTCACACCTTTAACCTCAGCACTTTGGGAGGCTGAGACGGGTGGATTACTTGAGGCCAGGAGTTTGAGGCCAGCCTGGTAAACATGGTGAAACTTTGCTCCACTAAAAATACAAAAATTACCCAGGTGTGGAAGTACACGCCTGTAATCTCAGCTACTCAAGTTGAGGCGTAAGAATTGCTGGAACCTGGGAGGCAGAGTTTTCAGGAGCCAAGATCATGCCGTGAAACTACAGCCTGGGTGGTAGAGTCAGATTCTGTCTCAAAAAAAAAAAAAAAAAAAGTTCTATTCTTCTATTCTTCTCTCCCATTTATTGTACCATTGTTACATTTTTTATATTTATGTGTAAGCATATCTATTTCTTAGATCAGTTATGTATAAGAATACTTTTTATTTTACCCTAACTTACTTTTCTGCCATACCTCCCTCTATTTATGAAGTTCCGAGATTTTGATCTATAGTATTTTCTTTTTCTCTAAAAAAAAAATCTTCTTTTAGCATCTTGTCAGGCAAATAAACTGACAAAAAACTTCTTTAATTTTTGTTTGTCTGAGAAATCCTTATTTCTCCTTCATGTTAGGGGACAATTACACAGGGTTTATAATTTTAGGTTGTTGTTTCTGTTTTCTATCAATGCTTTACATATTTTACTCCACTTTTTGTGCAGCCATGGCTCCTGGGAAGTCAGATGCAATTTCTTATGTTTGTTCTTATATAGGTAGGCATTGCTTCCCCTCTAGCTTTATTTGGATTAGTTTTTCCTTTGTCTGCTTATTTTCTGCAGTTTGAAAATGATATTAATAGGTGGATTGTTTGGGGGCATTTATCCTGCTTGTTTTTCTGTGAACTTCTATGATCTGTTGTTTATTATGTCTGACATAAATTTGGGGAAATGGTTGTTATTGAATCAATTATTTCTTCTATTTCCTGTTTTCTTTTTTCTTTACTGAGTGTGCCCATTATATGTAGGCTGCTCCTTTAATAGTTATCCCTCAGCTTTTGGATATTTTGCTTGGATTATTTTCAGTCTTTACTCTTTTTGCTTAAGTTTTGAAGAGTTTAATTGATATATCCTGAGGTTCATATATTCTTTTGTGAGGCACGTCAAGTATACTACTATGCTTATGAAAGGAATTCTTCATTTCTGCTACAATGTTTTGGTCTCTAGCATTTGTTTCTGGTTGGTTTTTTTAGAAACTTTATCTCCGCTTAAATTGCTTAACTGTTCTGTTGTTACATGCTTTTTTTTTTTTTTTTTTTTTTTTTCTGTGACAGCCCTTAGCATATTGCTCATGGTTGTCTTAAAATCCCAGTCTGGGCCAGGCGCGGTGGCTCAAGCCTGTAATCCCAGCACTTTGGGAGGCCAAGACAGGCGGATCACGAGGTCAGGAGATCGAGACCGTCCTGGCTAACACAGTGAAACCCCGTCTCTACTAAAAAAATACAAAAAACTAGCTGGACGAGGTGGCGGGCGCCTGTAGTCCCAGCTACTCGGGAGGCTGAGGCAGGAGAATGGGGTGAACCCGGGAGGCGGAGTTTGCAGTGGGCCGAGATCCGGCCACTGCACTCCAGCCTGGGCAACTCCGCCTCAAAAAAAAAAAAAAAAAAAAAAAAAAAAAAATCCCAGTCTGATAATTCCAACCTCTCTGCCGTACTTGAGTCTGGTCTTGATTCTTGTTCTCTCTCTTCTAATTGCATTATTTGCCTTTCAGGTGACTTGTAATATTTTCTTGATAGTGAATCAGAATGTATTGGGTTTTAAAAACCTGATATACATAGGCCTTTAATAATGTCTTGGTAAGGCATGGTCAGGAGAAGAGGCATCCTATAATTCTGTGCTTAGGTATCAGTATTTGAATAAACCTGTACCTTCAGACTATAAATTTCACAAGTGCTTCTCGTGGTGTTTTTTTGTTTTTTGTTTTGTTAGTTAGTTTGTTTTAATTTTTCCCTCCTAGGCAGAACAGAATGGCTATAGTGGGCTGGAACTGAGTATTTTTCTCTCTCATATGGAAGTCTAGGACTGGCTGAAGTTGGATATTTCCTTTACCTCAGGTCACTTAGGCTCAGACAACACCAGAGTTTATGAGATTCTAATTAACTAGTTTCTCCTGAGGGCAAGTCCTATAATCCCTATTAACAACAGAATGCTCTGGCTTATTTCAAAATGCCTTCACACTGATGAAATGAGAGAATTTTTTCTCCAATATTTACTATACGATCCAATTTGGGGTCTTGGGGAGAACCCAAGGATCCAGGAAGAGTTGTTGCTTTTCAGTCAGTTTAGTGTTTTTCTTGTTGTTAGGACAAAATGGCACCCTCCAACCTCCTTGTTTTCAGAACTGGAAACCAGAAGTTCCAACATATTTTTTTAAATAGTATTCACTTATCTCATGACTTATTGGTTCTAAACTTTTACTTAAAATTTTACTGTAATTTCTTCATTAATACACAAATTATTTAAAAATAAGATTTTCCTTCAAATATGTGGAGACTTTTCTTTAGAAATGTTTTCTAATAGTGTCTGCCATAGTTGCATTGTGGCAGGTATTATCTGTATGACACCTACTTTTTGAAATTTGTTGAAATTCTTTTTTTCTAACTTTTATTTTAGGTTCAGTGGGTACATGTGCAAGTTTGTTACATCGGTAAATTGTGTGTCATGAGAGTTTGGTGTACGGATTACTTTAATATTCATGTAATATGCATAGTAACCAATGGGTACTTGATCAGTTCTCACCCTCACTGTACCTTACACCCTTAAGTAGGCCTCGGCATCTATGGTTCACTTCTTTGTGTCCATGTGTACTGTTGAGACGTTTTTATGCCCAAATATATCATCAATTTTTGTAATTCTCCCTTGTGTACTTGAAAAAAATGCATGTCTTTTGAATTGTTGGATGTAGAATTTTATATGTGTCTTGTTAATTGTATTATTTAGATCTTCTATGTCCTTGCCAGTATTTTGACTAGTGACCTATTATAATTGAGAAAAAGGATACATTGAAATTTCCTTCAATTATAATAATTATATTGATTTTTGTTTAATATTTTGCAGCTATTAAGTTGAATTTTTTATAATCATTTTATCTTTCAGGGTGATTTACGTATATCAATATGTAGACACCTGTATCCATAATGATGTTTCTATAAGTCTATTTGAGCTATTATTTATACAGCTATAAGATTTCCTTTTAATTTTTACATTTCTTATTCCTTTATTATCATCAACACTTCCTCACTATTTAGAATTACCTCTTGTAAAGAGCATATATTTAGATTTTTTTGGAAAATATTCAAATTGAAAAATCTCTAGCTTTAAACTAGCAATTCTGTCCCTTTACATTTATTGTATTTTATATAGTCAGATTTTTTTCCCACTATCTTGGAATATGATGCCAATTTACTCCCTTCTCAGCTGACTTTTAATATTTTCTTACGCTGTTTGAATTGATATATCTATTTTTATAACAAGGCAAACTGTAGCATATTGCTATGCTCTGAATATTATGTCCTCCCCCCATTCAATTGTAGGGATATTGGCAATTGATTAGGTCATGAAAGCAGACCCCTCATTAATCAGTTCAGAATCATTATAAGAGAGGCCCCAGAGAGCTCTTTTTCCCCTTCCAGCATGTGAGATTACAGTGAGAAGATGACCCTGCCATGATCACAGACTTTTCAGACTTTAAAGGAGTGACAAGTAAATTTCTGTTGTTTATAGCATTCCCAGTTTTGTTATATGCTATATTTTGCTATGTTTTCAGTAGAAGTGCCAAACAGACTAAAACGTAAGTTCTCAAGTTCTTTGATATGCCTTCTTAACTTCTATACTCTCGAATAGTATCTGGATTTTTAATCTAAAGTTTTAAATTTTGGATACTATACCTATTTTCCCTCCTTTTCTATTTTTGGTCTTATTTTTTTAAAGACAATAACAAAATTACCAAATATTTTATTCACCTTGTTTTGCAAATCTCACACAATTATCATTTATATTTTATTCTTATTTAAGTATTTCTTCCAAAATGGATTTCAGTGTGAATCTTTTCATGTCAAACTTTTGAGACCTTATATGCTTGAGAATATGTTTTCTTATAGTTGAATGACTATTTGGTTAAATACAAAATTATGGATTTCATGTTCTCTTACTTCAATACTGTAAAAGTATTATTAATCTTTTGTACATCCACACTTGCTGTTAAAAAGTAAAATGTTTTCTTTCCTTAAAGATTTCAATATTTTTTCTTGCTACTGATATTCTTATGCTTTACTAAACTTTCTCCATATATGTATGTGTTCTTACTTATGTCTTTCACTGGGTTTTCAATGGGCACTCTCATCCTGAAGTTTTTATATTTTTGTTGAATATTGGGAAATTAGCAATTATTATTTCTTTAAATATTTATCCTGTTTAATTAATTTTTCTCTTTTTAAGGAATTCATTATTAATTTATTGTTAATTTTAATTAAAATCTTTATATACTTTACACTTTCTTATATATGTATGTATTTCCAAATTTTTAAAATAAAATTCTGTTTAATTTTCTAACTCATACTTTCTTGTTTTTATCCATATAGTATTTTAAACTATTACATATTTTGCACTTCATGTTTTACACTTGTACTTTTTAAATCTTATTTTGAGTTTATTTCATTTTGCTATTATTTTTCCTTACATATTTTGTGTATTTATTATATTTTCTTTAAATTCCTGTTGTCTTCTAAAACATCTACTTCTATGATGTCTGCATACCAGTTATTTTCTCTCTCTGTCTCTCTCTTTTGAAGGGCTTTATTTTCCTCAATAATCTTGATATTTTGTCCTGTGTGTTCACATTTACCTAGTTGGGATAGTCACTCTTTATAGTAGTGAGCACAGGGGAGGACTGACTACCTTTGCACTCGTACGAATCTCAGTTATTGTAAACCCTGGGAGGTCAGAAAGAGGCGAAGAAGATGAACCTGAAGGTGAAGACCAGCTGCCAGTAAACCATATTACTCTGTGGTTTGCCAAACATTTTTTTAATCCATGACTTCCTCACTCCCCTGAATGAGAAACTGCTTTGGGGAAGATTATGATCAATTACTGCAGGGATATTGAGGGAATTACCTGTGGAAGAGAAGCCTCGAGGCTAATAAGCTCTACCTTTTTTACTCAGCTACTCTGTTGAGCAAGACTTTGGAGCTTCTCTAACTTTACACTGGAGGACACATGGAATGGTAGGCTGAACTGTTATCCCATATCCTTATATTGAGATAGAAAGCAGTGATTACCAGAGGCTGAGCTGGATCATGTAACTATATTGAAGACAATAAAAGGTAGTATAATAGCTGTGAATTTTAATTTATTAAAACAATTTTTTAAATTTCAATAGCTTTTGGGGTACATTGTACACTAGTTGTACTCTCCCCTTTCAACCTCACCCTTTTGAGTCTCCAAAGTTTATTATCTAACTCTGCCTGGCATTGTGTATTAATGCCTGCATCTCCCAGGTATAAATGAGAATGTATCATGTCTGGTTTTTCATTTGTGAGTTATTTCTCTTAGAATAATAACCTCCAGCTCCATTCAAGTTGCTGCAAAAAGATATTATCTTGTTCCTTTTAAGGGCTGAGTAGTATTCCACCGTGTATATATACCACATTTTCTTTATTCACTCATTAGTCTATGGGCACTTATGTTGCCTCCACATCTTTGCAACTATGAATTGTGTTGCTATAAACATATGTGTTCATGTGTGTTTTTCATATAGTGACCTCTTTTCTTTTGGGTAGATACCCAATAGCAGGATTGCTGGATCAAATAATAGATATCCTTTTAGTTTTTTAAGGAATCTCCATACTGTTTTCCATAGAGGTTGTACTAATTTCTATCCTCACCAGCATATAAGCATTCCCTTTTTATGACATCCACATTGACATGTATTGTTTTTTGACTTTTTAATAATGGACATTCTTGCAGTAATAAAGTTGTATTTCATTATGAATTTAATTTGCATTTCCCTTATGATTAGTGACATTGAGCATTTTTTCATATGTTTGTTGTCTATTTGCATTTTTTTTTTTTAGAAATGCCTATTCATGTCATTTTCCCACTTTTCAATGGGATTATTTAGTGTTTTCTTACTTATTTGTTTGAGTTCCTTATAGATTGTGAATACTAGTCCTTTGTCAGATGCATAGTTTTAAAATATTTTCTTGCATTTTGGTAGGTTGTCTGTTTGATGATTTTTTTTGTTGTTGTTGTGCAGAAGCATTTTAGTTTAATTGGGTCTCATTGATTTATTGTTGTTTTTGTTGCATTTCCTTTAGGCGTTTTAGTCATGAATTCTTCACTTAGACCAATGCCCAGATGAGTTTCCCAAAGTTATCTTCTAAAATTTTTATGGATTCAAGTCTTAGATTTAAGTCTCTAATTTTTCTTGAGTTGATGTTTTATATGGGGTAAGGAATAGGGATCTGGTTTTATTCTTCTACATGTGGCTAGCCAGTTTTCCTAGCATCATTTATTAAATGGTATACCTTCATCAATTTATGTGTTTGTATGCTTTGTTGAAGATCAGTTGGTATAAAGTATTTGACTTTATTTCTAGATTCTCTATTCTGTTCTATTTTCTGTATGCTTACTTTTATACAGTATCTAGCTGTTTTGGTAATTACAGACTTGTAGTATAACTTGAAGTCTGGTAATGTGACACCTCCAGATTTCTTCTGTTTGCTTAGGATCACCTTGGCTGTTTGAACTCTTTTTTGATTCCATATGAATTTTGGGATTGCTTTTTCTAATTCTGTGAAAAATGATGCTGGCTTTTTGTTGGGAACTGCACTGAATCTGCAGATTGCTTTGGGCAGTAAGGTCATTTTTAGAATACTGATTCTTCCAATCCATGAGCATGGAATGTATATGTGTCATCTATGATTTCTTTCAGCAGTGTTTTGTAGTTCTCCTTGTAGAGATCTTTTATTGCCTTGGTTAAGTGTATTTTTAGAAAATATATATATATGCAGCTGTCGTAAAGTGATTAATTTCTTGCTTTGATTCTCAGCTTAGTCCTTGTGGTGTATAGCACTGCTACTGGTTTGCATACATTGATTTTGTAACCTGAGACTTGACTGAATTGTTTTATCAAGTCTGGGGGTTTTTGGAGGAGTCTTTAGAGTTTTCTTAGGTATACAATCATATTATCAGTGAAGAGCGATAGTTTGACTTCCTGTTTTCCAACTTGGTTGTCCTTTCTTTCTTTCTCTGACCTAATTGCTCTGGCTAGGACTTTCAGAAATATGTGGAATAGGACGGGTGATTGTGGGCATCCCTGTCGTCTTTCTCTGACCTAATTGCTCTGGCTAGGACTTTCAGAAATATGTGGAATAGGACGGGTGATTGTGGGCATCCCTGTCGTCTTTCTCTTGTTAGGGGGAAAGCTTTTGAATTTTCCCCATTCAATACCATGTTGGCTATTGGTTTGTGATATATGGATTTTATTATTTTGAGGTAAGTCCCTTCTACAGCTAGCTTGTCTAGGGTTTTTATCATAAAGGAATGGTGAATTTTATCAAATGCTCTTTCTGCATCTATTGAGATAATTATATGATATTTATTTTTAATTCAGTTAATGTGATGTATCACATTTATTGACTTGGTATGTTAAATCATCCCTGCATTTCTGGGATGAAACCCACATAATCTGGTGTGTTATCTTTTTGATCTTCTGTTGCATCCAGTTAGCTAGCATTTTGTTGAGGATTTTTATATCTGTATTCATCAGGTATACTGGTATGTAGTTTTTTTTTTCATTATATCACTTCCTGATTTTGGTGTAAGGGTGACACTGACTTCATAGAATGATTTACGGAGAATTTCTTCTTTCTCAATCTTTTGGAATTGTTTTGGTAGGGTTTATGCCAATCCTTATTTAAATATCTGGTAGAATTCAGCTGTGAATTTATCTGGCCCTGGTCTTTTATTGTTGGTGATTTTTAAAATTACTGATTCAATCTTGCTGCTTGTTATTAGTGTGTTCAGGGTTTGTATTTTATCCTGATTTAATCAAGGAGGGTTGTACTTTTTCTGGACTTTATCTATTTTCTCTAGATTTTCTAGTTTGTGTGCATAGAGGTGCTTATAGTAGCCTTGCATGATCTTTTGTATTTCTGTGGTATTTATTGTAATGTCTCCAGTTTCACCACTTCTTTTTTTTTTTTTTTTTTTTTTTTTTTTTTTTTTTGAGACAGAGTCTCGCTCTGTCGCCCAGGCTGGAGCCAGTGGCGCGATCTCCGCTCACTGCAAGCTCCACCTCCCGGGTTCCCGCCATTCTCCTGCCTCAGGCTCCTGAGTAGCTGGGACTACAGACGCCCGCCACCGCGCCTCGCTAATTTTTTTGTATTCGTGGTAGAGACGGGGTTTCACCGCGTTAGCCATGGTAATTGAGCTTATTTGAATCTTCTGTCTTCCTTTCTTGGTTAATCCAGTTAATGTTCTATCAAATTTGTTTATCTTTTCAAAGAACCATCCTTCTGTTTCACTGATCTTTTATACTTTTTGTTTCCATTTTATTTAGTCCTGCCTTTATCTTTTTTTTTTTTTTCTTGTTTCTGTAGTTCCTTGAGGTGTGACATTAGGTTGTCTTTTTGTGATTTTTTAATTTTTATTTTTATTCTTATTTATTTATTGATACAGAGACTCGCTCTGTTGCTCAGGCTGGAGTGGGGTGGCGCCATCTTGGCTCACTGCAACCTAGGCATCTTTGATTCGAGCAATTCTCCTGCCTCAGACTCCCGATTAGCTGGGATTACAGGCACCCACCTCACGGGGCTAACTTTTGTAGTTTGAGTACATACAGGGTTTTACCATATTGGCCAGGCTGGTCTCAAACTCCTGGTCTCAAGTGAGCCACCCACCTCGACCTCCCTTAGTGCTAGGATTAACAGGAGAGAGTCACTGCGCCCAGCCAATTTGTGATCTTTTAGAGTTTTTAATGTAGGCATGTAGCACTATAAGCTTTTCTGTTAGAGCTTCTTTTACTGTATCCAAGGGGTTTTGATAACTTGTGTCAGTATTATCATTTATTTCAAATAAGCTTAATTTCCATATTGATTTCATTGTTAACCCAAAAATTATTTCAGAACATATTGTCTAATTTTCATGTATTTGTATAAATTGGGGGATTCCTTATGGAGTTGATTTCTAGTTTTATTCCACTGTGGTCTGAGAAAATATTTGATATGATTGTGAGTTTCCAAATATTTATTGAGACTTGTTTTCTGTCCTATCATATTATCTATGTTGGAGAATGTTACAAGTGCTGATGACAAGAATGTTATTGCGCGGTTCTTGGGCAGAATATTTTGTAAGATTCGTGTGTATCTGTTAGGTTCATTTGTTCTAGAATGTAGTTTAAGTCCATTTTTTATTGATTTTCTGGCTAATCTGTGTAGTGCTGTCAGTGATGTTTCCAGTCATCCACTATTATTGTATTGCTGTCTATCTCATTTCTTAGGTCCAGTAGTAAATGTTTTATGAATCTAGGTGATCTATTGTTTGGTGCATATAAATTTAATATCTTCTTGTTGGATTGATCCTTCTTTCATTATATAATAATCTTCTATGTCTTTTTTTTTTTACTTCTATTGCTTTAAAGTCTGATTTATCTGATATAAGAATAGCTACTTCTGCTGACTTTTGATTTCCATTTCCATGCAATATCTTTTTTCACCCCTTTACCTTGAGTTTTATGAATCCTTATGTATTATGTGAGTCATGTGAAGAAAGTTGATATTTGGTTTGTGATTCTTTATACGTTCTGTTGATCAGTATCTCTTAAGTGAAGCATTTTGGACACTTACATTCAACACTAATATTTAGATGTAAGGTATTTTCCCACTCATCATTTTAATTGTTACTTAGATACTTTTTTAAAAATTGTGTAATTCTTTTAGAGGCCCTTTGAGTTTTATGCTGTCAAGTTCTATTTTGGTGCATATCAAGCTTTTGTTTCAAGATTTAAAACCCTTTTCAGAATTTTTTGTAAGGCTGGTCTGGTAGTAACCAATTCCCTCATCGTTTGTTTGTCTGAAAAATACTTTATTCCACCCTAATTTATGTAACTTAGTTTTACTGGATACAAAATTTCTGTCTGACAGTTATTCTGTTTAAGGAGCCTAAAGATAGGACACTCATCCCTTCTGGCTAGTAAGATTTGTACTGAGAAGTCTGCTGTTAGTCTTACAGGTTTTCTTTTATAGGTTACCTAATGCTTTTGACTTAGTACTCTCCGAAGTCTTTTTTCATACAGACTTTATGTAGCTTGATGACTATAGACCTTGGTGATGACCTTTTTGCAGTGAATCTCCAGGAATTGTTTGAGCTTCTCATACTTGAATATCTAAATGTATTGCAAGACCGGGGAAATTTTCCTCAATTGTTCCCTGAAATATGCTTCCAAGACTTTTTGTTTTCTCCCTCAGGAACACCAATTATTCTTAGGTTTGGCCCTTTGCCATAATCCCATAGATCTTGAAAACTTCATTTATTTTTATTATTACTGTTATTTTTGTCTGTTTGGGTAAATTTAAAAGCCCAGTCTTTGAGGTTTGAATCTTTTTCTTCTACTTGTTCTAGTCTATTGTTGAAACTTTTCACAGCATTTTGTAATTTCTAAATTTGTCTTTCATTTTCAAAAGTTCTGACTGGTTTATCTTTAAGATATCTATCACTTTATAAAATGTTTCCTTCATATCCTGAATGGTTCTTTTAATTTCTTAATGTAGGCTTTCACCTTTTTCAGGTGTCTCTTTGAGTAGGTTTATAATCAACCTATTGAATTCTTTATTTTATATTCCAAAGATTTCATCTAGGTTTGGATCAATTGGAGTGCTAGTATAATCTTTTGGGGTGTTACAGAACCCTATTTTGTCATATTAACAAAATTGTCTTTCTGTTTGTTTTTTTCTCATTTGGGTAGAGTATTTCTTCTAATTATTCTTTTTTTTTTTTTTTTTTTCCGGAGTTTTGCTGTGTCGCCAGGCTGGAGTGCAGTGGCACAATGTCGGATCACTGCAACCTCCACCTCCTGGGTTCAAGCGATTCTCCTATCTCAGCCTCCGGAGTATCTGGGATTACAGGTGCTCATCACCATGCCCAGCTAATTTTTGTATTTTCAGCAGAGGTGGGGCTTCACCATGTTGGCCAGGATGTTTTTGATCTCCTGACCTCATGATCCACATGCCTTGGCCTCCCAAAGTGCTGGGACTACAGGTGTGAGCCACTATGCCTGGCCTAAACATTCTTATTTATTTTTCATTTGACTGGTTTTTTAAAATTTCTTTTCCCCCTCAAGTATGTGACTTTAATGTTTGTAGTTTATTGTAGCTTAATTTGGCTCTTTGTACTTTAATGGGTAAAAATTCTGTATGAATTCCTTGGTTATAGAGAGTCTTTGTATGATGGCTTTCTCTGATGCTAGTTGTAGTAGCAGTGTGCTCAGTGTGTAAGCAAGTTCACAGTCTCCTATAGAGTTGGAATGACAGAGGTCTCTTGAAGCTTATCTCATTCCACTCTGGTGTGCATGTTTTTGTTTGTTTTTTCCTAAGTATTTTAGTTACTTGGTTAAATAGTTCAGGCTTCAGTCCAGTGTGGGAGGTATCCTATGTTTAAAAACCAGCTGTGGCTAATCTGAAGATTTAATTTACTCCTTTGAATTTGTTGGGCGGGTGGAGGCGGGGGGGGTCTCTCTTTTTTTGTATGGCTTGTTAGTTTTTCATGAAAAAAACTCTGCATTTGATAAATCCAACAACTTTTCAGACTTTGTAGTCCAGTTTTCCAGAGGGAGAATTTTTTGCATTCTACATGGCTAGAGAGACTCTGGACCCCTCTCAGGCTTTTCTGGTTATGCATTCCTCTCTGTGTGCTTTGGCTCATGTGTAATCTTCTATTTGAAAAGGTGTGCTGGTTTCTACTCAGGCCCTCTCTGTGGCCAGGCGAAATGGCTCAAGCCTGTAATCCCAGCACTTCGGGAAGCTGAGGTGGGCAGATCTCCTGAGGTCAGGAGTTCGAGACCAGCCTGGTCAATATGGTGAAACCCCACCTCTTCTAAAAAAAAAAAAAAAAAAAATTAACTAGGCATGGTGACAGATGCCTGTAGTCCCAGCTACTTGGGAGGCTGAGGCAGGAGAATGGTATGAACCTGGGGGGCGGAGCTTGCAGTGAGCTGAGATCAAGCCACTGCACTCCAGCCTGGGTGACAGAGCGAGACTCCCTATCAAGAAAAGAAAAGAAAACAAAACAAAACAAAACCCAAAGCAAAACAAAAAACAAACAAACAAAAACCCTCTCTCATGTCTGTGATACTGTGACCTCTCTAGCATTACAGTAAATTATGGTACTGGCGTTGCACCTAGTCTTTCTGTGGTACTGCAGATTCTGATGCACATTTATTGTCTTTGTTCAGAGAGATACCCAACCTGCGCCTTCATTTCTATCAGTACTTGAATATAGGCAAGACAGAGGGTAGACTTTGGGCAGTCACCCTAAAGGTAAAAACATTGGACATAGGGAATTTAGATGCTTCCTCCCCACTGCATGACACAGTGTGGGATGGGAGGGTCTCTGGTGAGACAGAATAATGAGAATCATGATGTTTCTTTCCATGTTGTATTTATGCTAACTTATTGGTGCAGAAACCTTGTAATTGGTATCTGGAGTTCCCACAAAGGCATTTAGTTTATTTGTCGTTAAACCTGTCTTATGGGAGAATGAGGGTCCTAGGCTTCCTCTTCTGTCATTTGGCTGAAATCACTCCCTCCCACATTTTTTTTTTTAATTATGATTTAACTTATAGGGTACATGTGCATAACGTGCAGGTTTGTTACATATGTATACATGTGCCATGTTGGTGTGCTGCACCCATCAACTCGTCAGCACCCGTCAATTCATCATTTATATCAGGTATAACTCCCCAGTGCAATCCCTCCCCCCTCCCCCCTCCCCATGATAGGCCCCAGTGTGTGATGTTCCCCTTCCCGAGTCCAAGTGAGCTCATTGTTCAGTTCCCACCTATGAGTGAGAACATGCGGTGTTTGGTTTTCTCTTCTTGTGATAGTTTGCTAAGAATGATGGTTTCCAGCTGCATCCATGTCCCTACAAAGGACGCAAACTCATCCTTTTTTATGGCTGCATAGTATTCCATGGTGTATATGTGCCACATTTTCTTAATCCAGTCTGTCACTGATGGACATTTGGGTTGATTCCAAGTCTTTGCTATTGTGAATAGTGCCGCAATAAACATACGTGTGCATGTGTCTTTGTAGTAGCATAATTTATAATCCTTTGGGTATATACCCAGTAGTGGGATGGCTGGGTCATATGGTACATCTAGTTCTAGATCCTTGAGGAATCGCCATACTGTTTTCCATAATGGTTGAACTAGTTTACAATCCCACCAACAGTGTAAAAGTGTTCCTATTTCTCCACATCCTCTCCAACACCTGTTGTTTCCTGATTTTTTAATGATTGCCATTCTAACTGGTGTGAGATGGTATCTCATTGTGGTTTTGATTTGCATTTCTCTGATGGCCAGTGATGATGAGCATTTTTTCATGTGTCTGTTGGCTGTATGAATGTCTTCTTTTGAGAAATGTCTGTTCATATCCTTTCCCCACTTTTGGATGGGGTTGTTTGTTTTTTTCTTGTATATTTGCTTGAGTTCTTTGTAGATTCTGGAAATGAGCCCTTTGTCAGATGAGTAGATTGCAAAAATTTTCTCCCATTCTGTAGGTTGCCTGTTCACTCTGATGGTAGTTTCTTTTGCTGTGCAGAAGCTCTTTAGTTGAATTAGATCCCATTTGTCAATTTTGGCTTTTGCTGCCGTTGCTTTTGGTGTTTTAGACATGAAGTCCTTGCCCATGCCTATGTCCTGAATGGTACTACCTAGATTTTCTTCTAGGGTTTTTATGGTATTAGGTCTAACATTTAAGTCTCTAATCCATCTTGAATTAATCTTCGTATAAGGAGTAAGGAAAGGATCCAGTTTCAGCTTTCTACTTATGGCTAGCCAATTTTCCCAGCACCATTTATTAAATAGGGAATCCTTTCCCCATTTCTTGTTTTTGTCAGGTTTGTCAAAGATCAGATGGTTGTAGATGTGTGGCATTATTTCTGAAGGCTCCGTTCTGTTCCATTGGTCTATATCTCTGTTTTGGTACCAGTACCATGCTGTTTTGGTTACTGTAGCCTTGTAGTATAGTTTGAAGTCAGGTAGCGTGACGCCTCCAGCTTTGTCCTTTTGACTTAGGATTGTCTTGGCAATGCGGGCTCTTTTTTGGTTCCATATGAACTTTAAAGCAGTTTTTTCCAATTCAGTGAAGAAACTCATTGGTAGCTTGATGGGGATGGCATTGAATCTATAAATAACCTTGGGCAGTATAGCCATTTTCACGATATTGATTCTTCCTATCCATGAGCATGGTATGTTCTTCCATTTGTTTGTGTCCTCTTTGATTTCACTGAGCAGTGGTTTGTAGTTCTCCTTGAAGAGGTCCTTTACATCCCTTGTAAGTTGGATTCCTAGGTATTTTATTCTCTTTGAAGCAATTGTGAATGGAAGTTCATTCCTGATTTGGCTCTCTGCTTGTCTGTTACTGGTGTATAAGAATGCTTGTGATTTTTGCACATTAATTTTGTATCCTGAGACTTTGCTGAAGTTGCTTATCAGCTTAAGAAGATTTTGGGCTGAGACGATGGGGTTTTCTAAATACACAATCATGTCATCTGCAAACAGGGACAATTTGACTTCCTCTTTTCCTAACTGAATACCCTTGATTTCTTTCTCTTGCCTGATTGCCCTAGCCAGAACTTCCAACACTATGTTGAATAGGAGTGGTGAGAGAGGGCATCCCTGTCTTGTGCCAGTTTTCAAAGGGAATTTTTCCAGTTTTTGCCCATTCAGTATGATATTAGCTGTGGGTTTGTCATAAATAGCTCTTATTATTTTGAGGTACGTTCCATCAATACCGAATTTGTTGAGCGTTTTTAGCATGAAGGGCTGTTGAATTTTGTCAAAAGCCTTTTCTGCATCTATTGAGATAATCATGTGGTTCTTGTCTTTGGTTCTGTTTATATGCTGGATTACGTTTATTGATTTGCGAATGTTGAACCAGCCTTGCATCCCAGGGATGAAGCCCACTTGATCATGGTGGATAAGCTTTTTGATGTGCTGCTGAATCCGGTTTGCCAGTATTTTATTGAGGATTTTTGCATCGATGTTCATCAGGGAGATTGGTCTAAAATTCTCTTTTGTTGTTGTGTCTCTGCCAGGCTTTGGTATCAGGATGATGTTGGCCTCATAAAATGAGTTAGGGAGGATTCCCTCTTTTTCTATTGATTGGAATAGTTTCAGAAGGAATGGTACCAGCTCCTCCTTGTACCTCTGGTAGAATTCAGCTGTGAATCCATCTGGTCCTGGGCTTTTTTTGGTGGGCAGGCTATTAATTGTTGCCTCAATTTCAGAGGCTGCTATTGGTCTATTCAGGGATTCAACTTCTTCCTGGTTTAGTCTTGGAAGAGTGTTCGCGTCCAGGAAATTATCCATTTCTTCTAGATTTTCTAGTTGATTTGCGTAGAGGTGTTTATAGTATTCTCTGATGGTAGTTTGTATTTCTGTGGGGTCGGTGGTGATATCCCCTTTATCATTTTTTATTGTGTCTATTTGATTCCTCTCTCTTTTCTTCTTTATTAATCTTGCTAGTGGTCTATCAATTTTGTTGATCTTTTCAAAAAACCAACTCCTGGATTCATTGATTTTTTGGAGGGTTTTTTGTGTCTCTATCTCCTTCAGTTCTGCTCTGATCTTAGTTATTTCTTGCCTTCTGCTAGCTTTTGAATGTGTTTGCTCTTGCCTCTCTAGTTCTTTTAATTGTGATGTTAGAGTGTCAATTTTAGATCTTTCCTGCTTTCTCTTGTGGGCACTTAGTGCTATAAATTTCCCTCTACATACTGCTTTAAATGTGTCCCAGAGATTCTGGTATGTTGTATCTTTGTTCTCATTGGATTCAAAGAACATCTTTATTTCTGCTTTCATTTCGTTATGTACCCAGTAGTCATTCAGGAGCAGGTTGTTCAGTTTCCATGTAGTTGAGCGGTTTTGATTGAGTTTCTTAGTCCTGAGTTCTAGTTTGATTGCACTGTGGTCAGAGAGACAGTTTGTCATAATTTCTGTTCTTTTACATTTGCTGAGGAGTGCTTTACTTCCAATTATGTGGTCAATTTTGGAATAAGTGTGATGTGGTGCTGAGAAGAATGTATATTCTGTTGACTTGGGGTGGAGAGTTCTATAGATGTCTATTAGGTCCGCTTGGTGCAGAGATGAGTTCAATTCCTGGATATCCTTGTTAACTTTCTGTCTCGTTGATCTGTCTAATGTTGACAGTGGAGTGTTGAAGTCTCCCATTATTATTGTATGGGAGTCTAAGTCTCTTTGTAAGTCTCTAAGGACTTGCTTTATGAATCTGGGTGCTCCTGTATTAGGTGCATATATATTTAGGATAGTTAGCTCTTCCTGTTGGATTGATCCCTTTACCATTATGTAATGGCCTTCTTTGTCTCTTTTGATCTTTGATGGTTTAAAGTCTGTTTTATCAGAGACTAGGATTGCAACCCCTGCTTTTTTTTGTTCTCCATTTGCTTGGTAGATCTTCCTCCATCCTTTTATTTTGAGCCTATGTATGTCTCTGCATGTGAGATGGGTCTCCTGAAGACAGCAGACTGATGGGTCTTGACTCTTTATCCAGTTTGCCAGTCTGTGTCTTTTAATTGGAGCATTTAGTCCATTTACATTTAAGGTTAATATTGTTATGTGTGATCTTGATCCTACCATTATGATATTAACTGGTTATTTTGCTCATTAGTTGATGCAGTTTCTTCCTAGGCTCGATGGTCTTTACATTTTGGCATGTTTTTGCAGTGGCTGGTACCGGTTGTTCCTTTCCATGTTTAGGGCTTCCTTCAGGGTCTCTTGTAAGGCAGGCCTGGTGGTGACAAAATCTCTAAGCATTTGCTTATCTGTAAAGAATTTTATTTCTCCTTCACTTATGAAACTTAGTTTGGCTGGATATGAAATTCTGGGTTTAAAATTCTTTTCTTTAAGAACGTTGAATATTGGCCCCCACTCTCTTCTGGCTTGTAGAGTTTCTGCCGAGAGATCTGCTGTCAGTCTGATGGGCTTCCCTTTGTGGGTAACCCGACCTTTCTCTCTGGCTGCCCTTAAGATTTTTTCCTTCATTTCAACTTTGGTGAATCTGGCAATTATGTGTCTTGGAGTTGCTCTTCTGGAGGAGTATCTTTGTGGCGTTCTCTGTATTTCCTGAATTTGAATGTTGGCCTGCCCTGCTAGGTTGGGGAAGTTCTCCTGGATGATATCCTGTAGAGTGTTTTCCAATTTGGTTCCATTTTCCCCCTCACTTTCAGGCACCCCAATCAGACGTAGATTTGGTCTTTTGACATAATCCCATACTTCTTGCAGGCTTTGTTCATTTCTTTTTCTTCTTTTTTCTTTTGGTTTCTCTTCTCGCTTCATTTCATTCATTTGATCCTCAATCGCTGATACTCTTTCTTCCAGTTGATCGAGTCGGTTACTGAAGCTTGTGCATTTGTCACGTATTTCTCGTG
>NW_022309623.1:0-3678 GCF_002776525.5 Piliocolobus tephrosceles
CCTGGCTGCCCCAAGAGCCCTGCCCAGCCATGCCTGCCGGCTTCAAACTGGCACCACCAGCCCAGGGTTGCCAGGCTCATATTCGAATCCCCGAACAGCTCGCCCTCAGCCTTCCCCAGGCTCCCAAGCTCCCGAGCGTCCAACATGTCGGGCCCGTTTGGAACAGGTAATGGTCCAAGGCATCAGGCCCCAGGGCCCACGATCCTGGGACCCCATCCAGTCATCTGCCCTGTCTCTGAAGTACTCTTTTGGATACCTGGTAGCTCAGGAGCTCCTGCGAGGTCCCCTATTGCCTCACCCAGCCAGAGCCCTCAGGGCTGGCCAAGAGCAAACAGACAGATGAGCAGCGCATGGACTTTTTCTCACAACAACAACTCCATGGTCGTTTATCTGGACCAAGAGCCGCCCAGTGGGCAAGAGGATGTGGGGTGTTGTGGTTTGGGTGATGGCCCTGCTTTGCCCCAGTCTGGCACTAGAGCTGGCAGCCTGATCTCCAGGGAGAGGGGCTGAGAAAAACCCAGACACACACCAACACTACCAGGAGAAAATCCACAGCCCCACACACAAACACACCCAGGCTCTCACACGTGGTGACACACACACGCATGCGCACACACACAGAAACACACTCACACACACGCACACATGCATGCACACACAAACGGCTTGAAAGACAGCAAGAAAGAGATGGTTGGTGAGATTGAAACTGAAGGAGGGAGAGAGACATCCATCAAGAGAGACAGGGGAAGGGGAGAGGGAAAGAGACAGACAGAGGTTCAGAGAAAGATAGTAGAACAGAGAAAGAGAGAGAGACAGAGAGACAGAGGGAAGGCTACAGAAGTAGTGGGAGGTGCAGGGGAAAACCCAGAAGTGAGAGGGGGAGGAAGCTAGAGAGCGAGAGTGAAGAGACTTTGAGAGGGAGCACCCTGTTCGTGTATGCAGGGCCCTTTTGAGCAGACCGGGATAGGGTGGAGGGGGCTTGGGCTGGTCCAGAACAGGGTGGCCAGGCCAGCCATGTGAGAGGAGAAATGCAGCGCTGATACAGAGAATGTCTTGGATTAATTGTTTGTTTTGGACGTGGGTATCCTAGTCTCCTTCCTTTGTTGGCACCTCCCTGTGCTCTTGGTGTGGTGCGGTGTGCCCCTTGATTTGCAGAGTGCGCCCGCCCATTTAGTGGGAGCCGTGGAACCGAGCATAACCACGGGGCCCAAGGCCTTGGTCTCTGGCATGTCCTCAGAACTGGAATTTACACGATGATGGTGGCAATGCTAATCTGGGTGCACAGGGACTGTTTTCCTGGTGGCTGGCAAAGCAATGTCCTTCCCCCAGATAAAGCGGCCCCGTGTTCTGGAGCAGAGGTGTTGGTTGGCGTGTGTGGCACGGGTTTCCCCTGCCTGCCCCTTCCTCGGGTTTGGAAGGTTGCAGTGGTGCCCGATGAGTGCATTGACTCTCCTGGGCGTTCTGAAAGCAGAAAGACTGCGTGAATAGCAGGGAACCTGCGCCTGCACCTTTATGATCTAGCCACCTGACCTCCTGGGATGGACCCAGGCTCCTGGCATGGTGGTGGCGAGGCAGAAGCAGTGGGAGGCTACTGCCAGTGGTGCTTTGGTGGCAGACCCCCAAGAGGATGTCCCCGGCTGTGGTGGTGTTGTAGGAGGGCGATAAAATGGGAGCAGGATCTGGAGAATTTGGGAATCATGGTGACAGTAGGGGAAAGGGAAGGATGGATGAAACTACAAAAGGCTACAGCAGGCTGGACTGCGTGGATCACAGCTGCAACCACAGCACATTGGGACTCCAAGGAGTGTGGATCACGAGGTCAGGAGATCCAGACCAGCCTGGCTAACACGGTGAAACCCTGTCTCTACTAAAACCACAAAACATGAAGCTGTCGTTGGGGCGGGTGCCTGTAGTCCCCACTGCTCAGGAGGCTGAGACAGGAGAATGGTGTGAACGTGGGAGATGGAACATGAAGTGAGCCGAGATGGCACCACTGCATCCCACCCTGGGTGATACAGCGAGGCATTGTCTAGAAGAAAAAGAAGAAAGGAGGGAAGGAAGAAGGAAGGAAGGAAGGAAGGAAGGAAGGAAGGAAGGGAGGGAGGGAGGGAGGGAGGGAGGGAGGGGGAGAGAGAGAGAGAGAGAAAGAAAGAAAGAAAGAAAGAAAGAAAGAAAGAAAGAAAGAAAGAAAGAAAGAAGAGAGAGAGAAGATAAGAAAGGAAGGTAGAAAAGAAAGACAAGAAAGAAAGTGAAAAACCTACAGCACCCAATATTCCCAGCCAGTGTTCCATGGAAGTCCTAACCAAGCCAGACCCTGCTTAGGTTCCAAGAACAGACAAGATCTCGCGCATTCAAGGTGACATGGCCGTAGACGTGGGCAGAGGTGCCTGGCTGTCCCAAGAGCCTGGCCAAGACATGATCACAGGCTTTCAACTGGCATCACCAGCTCTGGCCTGATGGGCTTGTATCAGGATCCGCGAGGCACTGGCCCACGGCCTTCCACTGGCTTCTGAGGTCAGGAGCTTCCACCACTTTGGGCCTGCTCATAACAGGGAGCACTCTGAGGCATCAGGGCCCAGGGCCCACGATCCTGGGACACAGTCCAGTCCTCTGCCAAGTCACGGAGGTATATTTTTGGATCCTTGATGGCTCAGGAGCTCCAGCGAGGCCCCCTCTTGCCCCACCCAATCAGAGCCCTCAGGGTTGACCAAGGGCAAACATGCGGCCCAGCGGCGCATGGTGTTTTTCTCACAATGACAACATCAGTGCCTGCGCCTCGGTGCTCCGGCCCCCTGCACTCCCAGTCTGGAGCCGGGCTCCTGGTGGGGCCAGAGCTAGGCATAAGTCATGGAATACTGCTGCTTGGTCGTGCTTTGGTGGTGCAACCCAGAAGGATGTCCCTGGAAGTGGCGGGGCTGTAGGGGAGTGATGATTGGGAAGCACAGTAGGGAGAGGTTGGGAATGATGGCAACGGTAGGTGGAAGGGAGGGAGAGTAGAAGCCACAAAAGCCTACAGCAGGCTGTGCCTGGGTGATTGCACCTGTAATCCCAGGATTTTGGCATGCCGAGACAGGTGGATCATGAGTTCAGGAGATCTAGACCAACCTGGCTAATATGGTGAAACACCATCTCTACTAAAACTACAAAACATGAGCCGGGCATGGTGGCAGGTGTCTGTAGTCCCAGGTGCTCGTGAGGCTGAGGCAGGAGAATGGCGAGAACCAGGGAGGCCAAGCTTTTAGTGAGTCGAGATTGCGCCATTGCACTCCAGCATTGGTGACAGAGAGAGACTCTCTGTGGAAGAGAAGAAAAGAAAGAAAGAAGAAAGAAAGAGAGAAAGAGAAAGAAAGAAAGAAAGAAAGAAAGAAAGAAAGAAAGAAAGAAAGAAAGAAAGAAAGAAAGAAAGAAAGGAAAGGAAGGAAGGAAAAGAAAGAATTAAAGAAAGAGGAAAGAAAGAAAAAAACAGAGAAATAAAAGGAAGAAGAAAAGAAAGAGAGAGACGAAGAAAGAATGAAAGAAAGAAAAGAAAGAAAGAAGGAAATAAAGAAGAAAGAAAAGAAAGACAGAAGGAAAGAAAGAAGGAAAGAAAGAAAGAGGGAGAGAGAAGAAAGAATGAAAAGAAAGATGGAAAGAAAGAAAGAAAGAAAGAAAGAAAGAAAGAAAGAAAGAAAGAAAGAA
>NW_022309623.1:3688-4657 GCF_002776525.5 Piliocolobus tephrosceles
GAAAGAAAGAAAGAAAGAAAGAAAGAAAGAAAGAAAGAAAGAAAGAAGAGAGAGAGAAGAAAGGAAGGTAGAAAGAAACAAAGACAAGAAAGAAAGCAAAAAAGACTACAGCACTCAGCATTCCCAGGCAGTCTCCCATCCAAGTACTAACCAGGTCCTACCCTGCTTAGCTTCCGAGATCAGAAGAGATCAGGAGCATTCAGGGTGGAATGTCTGTAGGTGCTGGTAGAGGCGCCTTGCTGCCCCAAGACCCTCCCCAGCCATGCCTGCCGGCTTCCAGCTGGCACCGCCAGCCCAGGGCCTCTGGGCTCATATGGAGACCCCCAAGCCCTCGCCTGTGGCCTTCTCCTGGCTCTCGAGCTGCCAACTTCCACCACAACAGTTCTGCTCAGAACAGGGATTGCTCCTAGGCATCAGGGCCCAGAGACCAAGATCCTGGGAGCCCGTCCTGTCCTCCGCCCTGTTGCTGAGATACTCTATTGGATCCCAGGGTGCTCAGAAGCTCCTGTGAGGCCCCCTGTTGCTCCACCCACCCAGAGCCATCAGGGCTGGCCAAAGGCGAACAGCCGACCCAGTGGTGTGGCTTTTTTCTCACAACACCCCCACCAAGGTCGTTTGTCCTGACCAAGACCCGGCCAGTGGGCAAGAGGGCATGGGGGTTTGCGGGTTGGGGGATGGCCCTGCTTTCCCCCAGGGCTGGCACTAGAGCTGGCAGCCTGATTCCCCGTGAGAGTTGCTGAGAGAAATCCAATCACACCCCACAACCACCAGGAGAAAATCTCCAGAGGCGGAGCTTGCACTGAACCGAGATTGCGCCACTGCTCTCCAGCCTGGGTGACAGAGCGAGACTCCATCTGGAAGAGAAAGAGAAAGAAGAAAGAAAGAAGAAAAAGAAAGAAAGGAAGGAAGGAAGGAAGGAAGGAAGGAAGGAAGGAAGGAAGGAAGGAAGGAAGGGAGAAAGAGAGAAAG
>NW_022309623.1:4757-6296 GCF_002776525.5 Piliocolobus tephrosceles
AAAGAAAGAAAAAGAAAGAAAGGAAGGAAGGAAGGAAGGAAGGAAGGAAGGAAGGAAGGAAGGAAGGAAGGAAGGAAGGAAGGGAGAGAGAGAGAAAGGAAGAAAGGAAGGTAGAAAAGAAAGAAAGCAAAAAAGCCTATGGAACCTGGAATTCCCAGTGGGTCTACCCATTCAAGTACTAACCAGACCCGACCCTGCTTAGCTTCCAAGATCAGATGAGATCGGATACGTTCAGGGTAGTATGGTGGTAGACATTGGCAGAGGCGCCTAGCTGACCCAAGAGCTCAGCTCTGCCATGCTCGCCAGCTTCCAGCTGGCACTGTTGGTCCAGGGCTGCCAGGCTGGGATCGGGAACCCCATGCTGCTCACCCACAGCCTTCCCTCTGGCTCCCAAGTTCCCGAGCTTCCACCACATCACACCTGCTCGGAACAGGGAGTGCTCCGAGGCATCAAGGTCCAGGGCCCACATTCCTGGGACCCCATCTGGTCCTCCACCCTGTCAGGGAGGTATTCTTTTGGTACCTGGCTGCTCCAGAGCACTGTGAAGGGTTTCTCTTGCATTAATTGCTTGCTTTGAAAGTGGGTTTCGTAGGCTCCTTCCTTTCTGGGCACCTCCATCTGCTCTTGCTGTGGTTCGCTGGGCCCCTTGATTGGCAGAGTTCTCCCGCCCATTTGGCGGGAGCCATGGAAATGGTCATGCCCACAGGGCCCGAGGCCTGGGTCTGTGGATTGTTCTCCGGACTGGAGTTACACGAAGATGGTGGCAATGGGAATCTGGGTGCACAGGGACTGTTTTCCTGGTGGCTGGCGAAGCAATGTCCTTCCCCTAATAAAGCAACCCCTGCATTCTGGAGTGGAGGTCTTGGCTGGCATGTGTGGCACCTGCTGCCCCTACCAACCCCTTCCCCTGGTTTGGAAGGTTGCGGCAGCACCCAATGAGTGGATTGAATCGCCTGGTCATTCCTGGAGCGGGAAGGCACAGCAAACGGCAGGGAACCCGTGCCTGCACCTTTGAAGTCCAGCCCCCTGCACTCCTGGAGTGGAGCCAGGCTCCTGGCCGGGTGGTGGTGAGGTGGAAGTGGTGGGATTCTGCTGCCCGATGGTTCTTTGGTGGCAGAAACCCAGGAGGAGGTCCCAGGCTGTGGCGCATGTAAGCAGATGTAAGCAGGTGATAAAGTGGGAGCAGAGTCAGGGGAGATGGGAAGCATAGCAACTGTAGGGGGAAGTGAGGGATGGGGAAACCACAAAAGATTACAGCAGGCCGGGCACAGTGGATCACACCTGCAATCCCAGCACTTTGGGAGACCGAGATGGGTGGATCACGAGATCAGGAGAGCCAGACAAACCTGGCTAACATGGAGAAACCGAGTCTCTACTAAAATTACAAAACATGAGCCAGGCTTGGTGGTGGGCACCGGTAGTCTCAGCTGCTGGGCAGGCTGAGGAAGGAGAATGGTGTGAACCCAGGAGTCGGAGCTTGCAGTGAGCTGAGATCACTCTACTGCACTCCAGCCTGGGTGACAGAGTGAGACTCCATCT
>NW_022309623.1:6396-13929 GCF_002776525.5 Piliocolobus tephrosceles
AGAGAGAGAGAGAGAGAGAGAGAGAGAGAAAGAAAGAAAGAAAGAAAGAAAGAAAGAAAGAAAGAAAGAAAGAAAGAAAGAAAGAAAGAAAGGAGGGAGGGAGGGAGGGAGGGAGGGAGGGAGGGAGGGAAGGAAGGAAGGAAGGAAGGAAGGAAGGAAGGAAGGAAGGAAGGGAAAAAAGAAAGAAAGAACAGGAAAGAAAGAAGAGAAAGAAGGAAAGAAAGAAGAAAACAATAAGGAAAGAGAGAGAGAAGGAAAAGAAAGAAAGAAAAAGGAAAGAAAGAAAGAGAAGGAAAGAAAGAAAGAAGACAGAGGGGAAGAAAGGAAGGTAGAAAAGAAAAAAAGACCAGAAAGAGAGCAAAAAACCCTATAGCACCCAGTATTCCCAGGCGGTCTCCCATCCAAGTACTAACCAGGCCTGACCCTGCATAATGAGTGAAGGGGGAAGCCAAAATAGCCTACAGCAGGCTGGGGTTAGTGGATCACGCCTGTAACCCCAGCACATTGAGAGGCCGAGGTGGGTGGATCATGAGCTCAGGAGATGCAGACCAGCCTGGCTAACACGGTGAAACCCAGTCTCTGGGAAAACTACAAAGCAAGAGCCTGGAGTGGTGGTGGGCGCCTGTATTTCCAGCTGCTCTGGAGGCTGAGGCAGGAGAATGGCATGAACCCAGGAGGTGGAGCTTGCAGTGAGCCGGGATCGCGCCACTGCACTCCAGCCTGGGTGACAGAGCAAAACTCCGTCTGGAAGAGAAAGGAAGAAAGGAAGAAAGGAGAGAGAGAGAGAGAGAGAGAGAGAGAGAGAGAGAGAGAGAAAGAAAGAAAGAAAGAAAGAAAGAAAGAAAGAAAGAAAGAAAGAAAGAAAGAAAGAGAAAGAAGAAAGAAAGAAGAAAGAAAGAAAGAAAGAAGGAAAGGAGGGAGGGAGGGAGAGAGAGAAAGAGAAATAAAGAAAGAAAAGAAAGGAAGGAAGAAAGAGAGGAAGAAAGAAAGAGAGAAAGAAGAGAAATAAAGAAAGAAAAGAAAGGAAGAAAGGAAGGAAGAGAGAAAAAAAGAAAGAAAAGAAAGAAGAAAGAAAGAAAATAAACAATGAAAGAAAAAGGAAAGAAAGAGAGAAAGAAATAAAAATGAAAGAAGGAAAGAAAGAAAAAAGGAAAGAATGAAAGAGGAAAGAAAAGAAAGAAAGAATTAAGGAGGAAAAAAAGAAAGAAAAGAAAGAGAAAGACAGAAAGAAACAAAGAAAAGAAATAAAGAAGGAAAGAAAGAAGAAAGAATGTGAGAAAGAGAAGAAAGGAAAAAGAAGGAAGGAAAGAAAGAGAGAGGAAGAAAGAATGAAAAGAAAGATGGAAGCAAAGAAGAAAAGAAAGAAAGATGGAAAGATAGAAGGAGAGAAGAAAAGAAAAGATAGAAAGAAAGAAAAGAGAGAGAGAGAAGGAAGTAAAGGAAGGTAGAATAGAAAGAAAGACAAGAAAGAAAGCAAAAAAGCCTACAGCACGTAGTATTCCTAGGTGGTCTCCCATCCAAGGACTAACCAGGTCCTACCCTACTTAGCTTCTGAGATCAGATGAGATTGGGCGCATTCAGGGTGGTATGGTTGTAGACGCCATGGCACCAGGTGTGCCCATGGGGTCTGAGGCCTGGATCTCTGGCATGTCCTCAGGACTAGAGTTTACAAGAAGTTGGTGGCAATGGGAATCCAGGTGCAAAGGGATGGTTTTCCTGGTGGCTGGTGAAGTAATATCCTTCTCCCGGAAAAAGCAGCCCATGAGTTCTGGAGTGGAGATCTTGGCTGGCATGTGTGGCATGTGCTGCCCCTGCCCGTCCCTTCCCCAGGATTGAAAGGTTGCGGTGGCACTTGATGTGTGGATTGGATCGCATGAGCGTTCCAGGAACAGGAAGGCACTGCGAACGGCCGGGAACCCATGCCTGTGCCTTTGGTGTCCAGCCCCCTGCTCTCCCGTGCTGGAGCCAGGCTCCTGGCAGGGCAGCAGTGAAGCAGAAGAAGTGAGATGCTGCTGCCTGCTGGTACGTTGGTGCCGGATCCTCAAGAGGAGATCCCTACATGTGGCAGGGGCTAGGCAGGTGATAATGGGGAAACAGAGTCAGGGGAGGTTGGGAAGCATGGTGACAGTAGGGGCATTTGAGGGAGGGGGTAACCCACAAAAGCCTGCAGCAGGCCGGGCATGGTGGATCACACCTGTAATCCAGCACTTTGTGTGGCTGAGAAAGGTGGATCACTTAGTCAGGAGATCCAGACCAGCCTGTCTAACATGGTGAAACCGCATCTCTACTAAAGCTACAAAATATGAGCTGGGCATGGTGGCTGTGCCTGTAGTCCCAGCTGCTCGGGAGGCTTAGGCAGGAGAATGGTGTGAACCCCGGAGGAGGAGGTTGCAGTGAGCCGAAGTCATGCCACTGCACTCCAGCCTGGGAGACACAGCAAGACTCCATCTGGAAGAAAAAGGAAGGAAGAAAGAAAGGAAGGAAGGAAGGAAGGAAGGAAGGAAGGAAGGAAGGAAGGAAGGAAGGAAGGAAGGAAGGAGAGGGAGGGAGGGAGGGAAACAAACAAAGACAGAAAGAAAGAAAGAGAAAGTAAGAAAGAAAAGAAAGTGAGAAGGAAAGAAAGAAAAAGAAAGAAAGAGAGAAAAAGGAAAAGAAAGAAAATGAAGAAAGCAGAAAAGAAAGAAAGAGAGAAAGAAAAGGATGAAGGAAAGGAAGAGAGAAAGAAAGGAAAGGAAGAGAGAAAGAAAGAAAAGAAAGAAACAAAGAATGACAGCAAGAAAGAAACAGAGACAAAGAAAGAATGAAAGAAAGGAAAGAAGAAAGAAAGAGAGAAATAAAAGAATAAAGAAGGAAAGAAAGAGCGAGAGAAAGGAAAGAAAGAAAGAGGGAAAGAAAGAAGGAAGAATGAAAGAAAGAAAAGTGGAAAGAAAGAGAGAAAGAAAGAAAAGAAAGAATGAAAGAGAGAAGAGAGAGACAAAGAAAGAAAGAAAGGCAGCTAGAAAAGAAAGACAGACAAGAAAGAAAACAAAAATGCCTAAAGTACCCGGTATTCCTAGGCAGTCTCCCATCCAAGTGCTAACCATGCCCCACGCTGCTTAGCTTCTCAGATCAGGCGAGATCAGGGGGGTTCAGGATGGTATGCCAGTAGATGCTGGCAGAGGCGCCTGGCTGCCCCACAAACCCAGACCAGCCACGCCTACTGGCTTCCAGCTGTCACCGCCAGCCCTGAGACACCAGGCTCATATCCGGACGCCTGAGCCGCTCGCCCATGGCCTTCCCCTGGCTCCCGACCTCCTGAACTTCCAGCACGTTGGGCCCACTCTGAACAGGGAGTGCTCTGAGGCGTCAGGGCCCAGGGCCCATCATCCTGGGAGCCTGTCCGGTCCTCTGCCCTGTTGCGGAGGTATTCTTTTGGATCCTTGGCAGCTCAGGAGCTCCTGCAAGGCCACCTCTTGCCCCACCCAGCCAGAGCCATCAGGGCTGGCCAAGGGCAAACAGGCGGCTGAGCAGCATGTGGACTTTATCTCACAATGCCAACACCACGCTCATTTATCCCGACCAAGACCTGGATGGTGAGCAAGAGGGTGTGGGGCATTGAGGGTCAGGGGATGGCCCTGCATTGCCCTGGGCTGGCACTAGAGCCAGCATCCTGATCTCCAGTGAAAGGGGCTGAGAGTAACCCAGACACATGCCACCAACACCAGGAGGAAATCCACAGCCCCACAGACAGACACATCCGGGCTCTTGCATGCGGGAACACACGCATGCGTGCGTGCACACACAGACACACAACACACACGCGTGCGCGCGCATGCATGCACACAAAAATGGCTTGGAGGAGAGCGAGGAAGTGATGGATGGAGAGATTGAAACCAAAGGAGGGAGAGAGACATCCATTGAGAGACAGGGGAAGGGGAGAGGGAAAGAGACAGACAGAGATTCAGAGAAAGAGAGTGGGACAGAAAAGAGAAAGACAGAGAGACAGAGGTAAGGTGACAGAAGGAGTTCGAGGTGCAGGGGCAAACCCAGAAGAGAGAGGGGGAGGGAGCTGGAGAGCGAGAGCGATAGAGTCTTGGAGAGGGAGCACTCTGCTCCAGTAGCCAGGGCCCTTTTAAGCAGGCCGGGACAGGGTGGACAGGGCTTGGGCTTGTCCAGAACAGTGTGGCCAGGCTGTCTATGCGAGAGGAGTAATGGAGCACTGAGACTGGTTTTGTCTTGGATTAATTACTTGCTTTGGAGGTGGGTTTCATAGACTCCTTCCTTTGTTGGCACCTCCCTGTGCTCTTGGTGTGGTGTGGTGGACCCCTTGATTTCCAAAGTGCCCATGTCCATTAGGCGGGACCCATGGCACAGGGCATGCCCATGGTGCCCGAGGTCTGCGCCTCTGGCTTGTCCTCAGGACTTTAGTTTACACGAGGTTGGTGGCAATGGCAATCCAGGTGCACAGGGACCATTTTCCTGGTGGCTGACGTAGCAACGTCCTTCCCCCGGATAAATCAGGCCCTGCGTTCTGGAGCAGAGGTCTTTGCTGGCATGTGTGGTACCCATTGACCCTGTCTGCCCCTTCCCCCAGTTTGGAAGATTGTGGCTGTGCCCGATGAGTGGATTGAATTGCCTGTGTGTTCTGGAAGGGGGTAGGCACTGCAAACAGCAGGAAACCCACGCCTGTGCCTTTGGGGTCCAGCCTCCTGGCCTCCCGGGCTGGAGACAGGCTCCTAGCAGGGCAGCGGCTAGGCGGAAGCGGTGGGATACTCCTGCCCGGTGGTGTTTTGATGGTAGACACCCAGGAGGAGGTCCCCGGCTGTGGCAGGAGGGTAAGTGGGCGATGACTTCAGAGCAGAATCAGGGGAGGTTGGGAAGCATGGCGATAGTAGGGGGAAGGGAGGGAGGGGGGAAGCCACAAAAGCCTACAGCAGGTTGGGCGTAGTGGATCACGCCTGTAATCCTGGCACTTTGGGAGGCCGAGGCATATGGATCAGGAGGTCAGGAGATCCAGACCAGCCTGGCTTACACAGTGGGAACCCGTTTCTGTGGCAGGAGAATGGCATGAACCAGGGAGGCAGAACTTGCAGCGAGCAGAGTTCACGCCAGGGCTCTCCAGCCCGGGTGACAGAGTGAGACTCCATCTGGAAGGAGAAGAAAGAAAAATAGAAAGGAAGGAAGGAAGGAAGGAGGGAAGGAAGGAAGGAAGGAAGGGAGAAAGAAAGAGAGAGAGAGAAAGAAAGAAAAGACAAAAAGAGGGAAATAAAGAAGAAAGAAAGAAAGATATAGAGAAAGAAAAGAAAGAAGGAAAGAAAGAAAAAAGAAAGAAAGAAAAAACGAGAGAGAGATAACAGAAGAAAGGAAGGTAAAATAAAAGAAAGACAAGAAAGAAAGCTAAAAACCCACAGCACCCAGTATTCACAGGGGGTCTCCCATCCAAGTACTAACCAGACCTGACCCTGCTTAGCTTCCAAGATCAGAAAAGATCAGGCCCGTTTAGGATGGTATGTCCACAGTCACCAGCAGAGGCGCCTGGCTGCCCCAAGAGCCCGGCCCAGCCATGGCCACCAGTTTGCAGCTGGCTCCGCCAGCCTGGGGATGCTGGGCTCTGATTGAAACCTCCAAGCCGCTGGCCCTCTGCCTTCCCATGGCTCCCGAGTTTCCACCACGTCCGGCCTGCTCGGAACAGGGAGTGCTCTGAGGCATCAGGGCCCAGGGCCCAAGATCTTGGGACCCCGTCCCATGCTTCACCCAGTCGCAAAGGTATTCTTTTGGATTTCTGGCCGATGACGAACTCCTGCGAGGCCCGCTCTTGTGGTACCCAACCAGAGCTGTCAGGACTGCCCAAGTTCAAAGAGCCAGCACAGGTGCAAGTGGCCTGTTTCTCACAATGCCCCCACCATGGTTGCTTGCTCCGACCAAGACCCAGCTGGTGGGCAAGAGAGTGAGGGGAGTTCAGCGTTGGGGGATGACCCTGCTTTGCCCCTGGCTGTCACTAGAGCCGGAAACCTGATCCCTGGTGGAATGGGCTGAGAAAAACCAGACACACCTAACCAGCACCAGGAGCAAATCCACAGCCCCACACACAGACACACCCGGGCGCTCTCATGTGGGAACGCACACACATGCGCACACACACACACAGACACACACATACACACACACAAACACACACATATACACACAACCGGCTTGATTGAGAGCAAGGAAGAGATGGATAGAGAGAATGAAACTGAGGGAGGGAGAGAAACAGTGATCGAGAGAGACGGGTGGGGGAGAGGGAAAGAGACAGACAGAAAGGCAGAGAAAGAGAGAGACAGGTAAAGAGGGAGAGACAGAGAGACAGAGGAAAGGCGATAGAAGCAGCATGAGGGGAAGGTGCAAACCCAGAAGAGAGAGGGGAGGGAGCCAGAGGGCGAGAGCAATAGAGCCTTGGAGTGGGAGCGCACTGCTCCGGTAAGCAGGGCCTTTTTGAGCAGGCCTGGATAGGGTGGAGGGGGCTTGGCAAGGCCTTCCATGCGAGAGGAGTAATGGAGCACTGTGACAGGATTTGTCTTGGGTTAATTGCTTGCTTTGGAAGTGGCTTTCCTGGGCTCCTTCCTTTGTTGGCATCTCCCTGTTCTCTTGGTGTGGTGCGGTTGGCCCATTGATTTGCAGAGTACACCGGCCCGTTTGGTGGGAGCTGTGGAACTGGGCATGCCAACAGGGCCCGAGGCCTGGGTCTCTGGCGTGTCCTCAGTTCTGGAGTTTACACGAAGTTGGTGGCAATGGGAATCCGGATGGATGGGGACTGCTTTCCTGGTGCCTGGCATAGCAATGTCCTTCCCCCAGATAAAGCAGCCCCTGCATCATTGAGTGGAGGTCTTGGCTGGCGTGTGTGGCACCCGCTGCCCCTGCTCACCCCTTCCCCCATTTGGAAAGTTGCAGTGGTGCTCGATGGGTGGATTGAATCACCTGGGAGTTCCCAGAGTGGGAAGGCACTGCGAATGGCAGGGAACCCGTGCCTGGGCCTTTGGGGTCCGGCCCCCTGCCCACCCGGACTGGAGCTCGGCTCCTGATGGGGCAGCAGCAAGGCAGAAGCAGTGGGATTCTGCTGCCCCGTTGTGCTCTGGTGGCAGACGGCCAGGAGGAGGTGCCCAGATGTGGTGGGGGTGTCAGTGGGTGATAAAGGGGGAGCAGAGTGAGGGGAGGTTCGGAAACATGGCTACAGTAGGGGGAAGGGAGGGAGAGGCGAAGCCACAAAAGCCTACAGCAGGATGGGCATGGTGGATCACGCCTGTATTCCCAGCACTTTGGGAAGCTGAGGCATTTGGATCATGAAGGCAGGAGATCCACACCAGCCTGGCTTACACAGTGAAACCTCATCACTACTAATATCACAAAACAGGAGCTGGGGGTCATGGTGGGCGCCTGAAGTCCCAGCTGCTCAGGAGTCTGAAGAAGGGGAATGCCATGAACCCGGGAGGTGGAGCTTGCAGTGTGCCAAGATTGCGCCACTGCACTCCAGCCTGGGTGACAGAGCGAGACTCCTTCTGGAAGTAAAAGGAAGGA
>NW_022309625.1:0-5403 GCF_002776525.5 Piliocolobus tephrosceles
TCAGTGACACAAACTCCAAAATTCTTGTTTGAAATTAAATCTTTCCTGGCTTCTGGGAGTGCCAGGGAATCTTTTAAAGAACTGCAGCAGTTTAGAGCTAAGAGTTTTCACAGAGCCAGAGTGAGAAAATTAACCAGGAATTCATCATTTGAACATGGTGCATGGAGCCTGTGGTGGATAAAACTCGCATTCCTGATCCTCATAAACTCTAACTACATGTGCATAGTAAGCAATGACATTTCTGAGAAAACTCAGAAGTCTTAGCAGTTCTTCATTCACAATGAGTCCACGGCACAGCACATTACATTCACTAAAGAATGGCAGCATGCTGTTCTGGAAATCCTAACAAGCAGTAAATGCCACACGAAGAATTTTCTGGGAGCTTCAGCTGCATTCGTTTACCACCAGTGATGCTTTGTCTCAGCCACTGACAACCAAGATGATTGGTTGGGGATTCTTCTCCTGGAAAAATCTGAAGTTTAAAACGGAAACACAGGACAGAATGAGGATGCTTGAAGATAACTGAAAAACAATGAAGAACATCTCAACAGAAAAGGCATTGGATAACTTCCTAGGAGAAGGCCAGATGAATTATCCTCCAATGTACCAGGAAATGCCTGATTATTTTCTGGATTATAGCAATACTGCATGAATATGGGATCATTTGTCATATGTTCAAACAAGGGCAAAGAATCCATACTGTGTCTGATTCCAATTATGTGTAAAAATATAATGGGTCATTTTCCAGACAAGGCCACCACCCAATCTCTGCCAACAATGAGGCAGAAGGAGATTCGGAGAAAGAGAGAAGGGAGGCAAGACATAAAAAGCTACCTCAACAAACAAAGTCCCCTTTCTTTCTTTTGATACCACCTGGATGGCTGGGTGCCCTCTAGTCGACGTCATTTCCCACCCCAACACACGGTGCCACCACCACGCGATTCCAGCTCAATGCTAAAGATTTAAGGAATTGATGAAAGTCCACTTGGAGCATCAAGGATGAGGGTCCTCCACAGTCATTCTTCACTACGCAGGGAAGGTCTCATATCCTGATGATCCCAGAGGGCCAGGGGAGTGTGAAAGTGCAGTGCCTTTAACCTATCATATGAAAAGCTATATCCAAGGGAGACCATTCAAAGACATGGGCAAGAAAGCCAGTTAAACAAAGTTATCAGTCAAGGGCAGAGTGTGGAGCTCAAATGAGGGGAAATTGAGGAATCAGTTCTGAGAGAGAGAAGATAGATCAACAGGACTGGATAGAGTCTGAATGCTAAGTAACAAAACATGAGTGTAAATGGGTGAAATAGGTTCAGTGGAAAAGACTGTGAATGGACCAAGATCCCAGTATATTCAGCCTACAACAGCAGCAATAACAATTGATAACATCTATGAAGCACTTACTATATTATCTCATTTAATCTTTACAACACAACTTCCTAAAATAAGTACAATTATCATCCTCCCCCTTTTTCAGGTGAAGAAATCAATGTACAGCGAGGCTGAATAATTTGCCCAAGCTGACCTTGTGATTGAGTGGAAGAGCTGAGATGCAAGCCCAGGCAGCTTGGCTCCACAGTCCGTGAGCTTAATTAACAGGCTGGCAGGCTCTTCAGGGTCTACTGCCCAGCAAGAGTCTGCATCTTTGTATCACTCACAAGATATTCAGAGGCTTAGAAAACACCCCCACTGTAGCAGAATGACCTTAGAGGTAGGGTGGCCTTCAGTCTTGAGTGTGAAACTTGCCCTCTCTCTCAACATAGTAGACTCCAGAGCCCAAGTGAGGAGCTATGCCCAGAAGCAGGCTCACAAAAGTCTCCTTCCTAGAAGAATAGAAAGCTGCAACTCTTGATGAAAGGAGCTCCAGGTTCCCTCCAGATCCTGCAGACCAAGATGTGAGCTCTTTCTCACACTTACACTTACAGTGTTCAGTAAAACCCCATTTTAGAGCCAGTATTAACTAGCAGTGCTTCTGGAGGAAAGTCAGATGGAAGAGTTATTTAAGGCTTTACTGAGAGATAAGTGGAAAAGTTGAGCATGAAAGTGAAGACATCTCATAAAATGGTTCGTTAGAAAAGTATTTTAAACATTGTAAACAGTCACACTTTGACCACTCAAAATATTTACCTAACTTTATTCCAAGGGGAGTCTTAACAAGGGGCTTTCAAATTTTCACAGGCCGAAAAAAGACATGGGTAGCATTGTCCATGTACTGGGTGTTGGGCAGGACTATGGGATTGTTTGGCAAATCCAAAGCAAGCCGTGGTTTCTCTCTGTGAATGTCCGAGGATCTGCCCTCGTTTCATAGCTAAACTCTCCATCCCTTCCTGCTTGGCCCATTCAGTACTGCTTTTTGTTCAACAGATATCTACTAAGACTCCAATGGGCACTGTGCTAGGGGCCAGAATACAGACGGGATAACACACAGGCTTTCCCCTCATGGAGTCTGCATACTAGTGGGCAAAGCAGACATTAAACCAGTGGAGAATTGGGGACTGTGGTTAGCAGTATGAGAACACTACACAGGAGCATGTGATAGACAATAACAAGATGGAAGCCAGCTTCATGACGGATGACTGAGGATGGCCTCTCTGAGGGTAGAACATTTCAACAGGAGAGCTAGAGAGGAGAAGCCATCCTTGAAAGCCAGGGGTACAGCAATCCAGGCAAAAGGAGACCACAGTTGCAAAGGTCCTGTGGTAGGAATGAGCTTGGCATATTCAAAGAACAAAAATCCAGTGGTTGACTCTCAGTGAATGAGGAAAAGAATAGAATGAGATTCCATGGGGTGTAAGGAAGCTAGATCATACATAGGCTAGAACCATCATGGTAAGGAGTTTTCATTTCTGTTTTTCTTTCCCTGCAGTGACATAATAATTCTCTGAAGGGTGTAGTGTGACATAGTTTATGTTTTAAAAATATTACCCTGTCTGCTTGATGGAGAATGAGTTGTAGGGAAAACAAACAAACAAACAAACAAAACAAACACAAGTCAAGAAAAAAAACCAGGAAGCTTCTGAAAAAAGTACAGATGAGAGGAGATGGTGGCTCAGGTAAGGCATCACCAGTAGTGATTGAGTGTAGATAAATGCAAGATGCATTTTGGAAGTGGAACTGACAGAAATCCCTCATGTATTGATTGCAGGGGAGTGATGGGAAAGGAGGAACCAGGGATGACTCAAGTTTGGGGCTTGAGCAAACAGTGGAGCCATTTGTTGAGATATTGAAGACTGGGGTGGGATAGGAGCAAATTTGGGATGAAAGCCAGTGTTACATTTTGAGTGAAGTACGAAATTCCTCTCACATAGACCTGGAGCTATGAAAGATACAAGTGGATACAAGAGACTAAATTTAGGGTGAGGTCAGTGCAAAAGAAAGAGGCATGGGAATTGTGAACATAGAGACAACATTTAATTAAAGCTCTGGAACTGAATAAGGTCACCCAAAGGTGATCTTACAGAGGAGAGAAGTGTTAGAGCTGCCTTGAGGAACTCTCACATAAGCAGATCAAAAACGAGCAAGAGGCATCAAAAAGGAAACTGAAAGGAGTAACCCAAGAGGCAGGAACAAACCAAGTGAGTGGGGTATCCTAAAAGCCACAGGAAAGGGAAGTGCTTATCTGAGGGGCAAAAGTCTTATTGCCTAGAAGGAAGGATGAATTGGAAGTGATCTGAAGTCAAAACAGAAAGCATGGAAAACTGTCTTAGTCTACTCGAGCTGCTACAGCAACATACCAAAAACTGAGTGGCTTATAAACAACAGAAATGTATTTATCACAGTTCTGGAAGCTAGGAAGTCCAAGATCAAGGCACTGGTGTCAGATTAAGCATCTGGTCAGGGCCCACTTTTTCACAGATGGCACTTTCATGGGCAATAATCCCATTCATGAGGGCTCTGCCCCCATGACCATCACATTAGTGATTAAGTTTCAACATATGCATTTTGGGGATACATGAACATTCAGACCATAGCAACAATCCCTTGGAAAAGATATTTGCTTTTTGGAGAGGAGGGTGTGTGGATGGGTAGATAGAAGCTAGAAGGGTACGAGGATTCAAAAGATTTCCTTTTTCTTTAATTCCTTTAAAAAATATTTATTTGTTTGTTTGCTTGTTTTAGGAAAAGAGCTACCTGAACATGTTCATGTGCTACAGAAATGGCCCAGGAATGAGGGAGCTGTTGATAATGCAAGAGAGAGGGAACAACCAATGGAGCGAAGCCCCACAATGGGCACAGAGACCCTCCCAAGTAGAGTTCAAGGTGGCCATTGCTCAGAGCAGGGACACAGTGGAAGCACTGTCATAGAGGGAAGTTTGAGAAGACGGGCAGAGATAAAGAGATGGCACAGTCAGTGGTGGGAAGATGAGCTGCAGCACTCTTTGAGATGCAAGCTTCTAAACAAAATATGAAACCAGGTTATTTACTGCTAGTAAGGTTAGGGGAGAAATGGGATAAATTTCAGGAGAGAAGAGATTATGTGAAGTCATTGTTTTAGAAATTAGTTATTCTAGTGAAATAGAAACTACCAAGATATTAGGAAACATTGTCAGGCAGTGTCACAGATTCATTGCTATATGTTGCCATAAATTTGAAAAGAAATTCACCTTGGCCAGTTGGGTGCCTCTCTGTCAACATTTAATTGCTTAAATGTGGCGATGGAAAAGAAGACTGGATAAGCTCAACCACAGTTTGGGGTTTGCCAAGAGAGGAGAGAGGAGGAAGACAGGAAAAGGACCTGAAGAGGTCAGCAAGGAAGGGGCTAAAGTGATAGACCATAGACTGTAAGTGAAGTGAGAAGGGAAATGAACAGAGGAGAAAATTGCTGGTAGTGAAAAGAAGTCAAGTGGATCAAAGGTCTTGATGAAATTAAGGAAGTATCATGAGGGTACCAAAGTAAGTGAATAGTTAGAATAGGAAATGACAATCACAGTAGAACACTTAAAATTGAAGCTTTGGTGACGGTTACAGTTATTACAGGAATTGTCAATGCCTAGGGTATGAATATCTTTACAAGTAAAGATGTGGCACCTCTAAAGGATTGTGTGGACTTGCCACAAGATAACATGGAACTGAAACTTGAAACCAAGTTCTTCTATGTCAAATCCACTCCTTTTTATCTTGTCCCATGCTGTCTTATACTTAGGCTAAAATTACTTCTATTTCTATCAGTTCTAATTGATAATTTCTTACCTATAGCCTTTCCATGACCTCCAGGACAGAGGTCAACACTTCCCAGAGCTAATCATCTGGGAGCATCCACTAGAGACTCAACTGTTAGTCAGAAATGTGTTTGATTTGCAGAGGTAGTGTGACTGTGACCATGGACTCTCTGCTTTATTCACAGGAAAAGGAAACTGCTCAACTCACTAATGTAAATTCAGAGTTCCCAGTCCTCTCAGGGACTTC
>NW_022309628.1:0-1596 GCF_002776525.5 Piliocolobus tephrosceles
TGTATGTTGAACCAGCCTTTCATCCCAAAGATGCAGCCCACTTGATCGTGGTGGATAAGGTTTTTGATGTGCTGCTGGATTCGGTTTGCCAGTATTTTATTGAGACTTTTTGCATCAATGTTCATCAGGGATAATGGCCTGAATTGAGCAGGTGTGTGTGTGTGTGTTTTTACCTTGAATTGCCAGTAGGCTGATGTGTGAGTGTGTGTGTGTGTGTTTGTGTGTGTGTGTGTTTGAATGTGTGATAGAGAGCCAAATTAGGGCAGAGGACGCTCCCCGGCCTGCCATGACACTGAATGTTCTGAATTCAAGATGTTCTCATGAACTGTGTCAGTTGGCCTTCAGCCAGGAGGCGGTGCTTGCAAAAGACTGCCAGCTGTTCTGGTGGTAGTGGTGAGATTTGGACTTGCCTTATGTTACCCATGGGAAGTACTCTGGTGTCTCAGGGAACGGGTAGAGCCAAAGAGCTTCTAAAATTTCTTCTGTTATTTGTGTTAATCTACCAGGGTAGGTGGTTGAGCAAAACCAGGTGGGAACAAGGTCAGGTAAAGTGATGCTCTGGCTCTCTACGTGTAGGACAAGCAGAGGCTCCAGTGGGAATTGGAAGGCAGTTCTTGGGCCACTGGGGTAATTTTCCAGAGAGAAGTGAAGCTGCCTCTACCTCTGTACAAGGAGAGTCCATATGAAGAATGGGGAGTAGCAGCTTGGCAGTAAGCCCCATCCAGCTCCCACACCCCTGGCAAGGCAAGTCTCACACCGACAGTGTTCCACTGGGAGTAGCTAGCTAAGTTTCAAGAAGTCTGAACTCAGAGCTCAAAACTGACCCATACCATAAGCCTCTCCTATTGAGACAGTAACTGCAGCCTTCAGGCCACACCCCTCCTGATCCACCTGCAGAGCAGGGGCTTCCACCTCCTGTGCTTGCTGCTGCATCATACATCCCACTCACCTCTCAGTTCTGGCCTGGGGAGTTTGTCCCCACACAAGATTATATCAAACATTTCAGTTGGGAGGTTCTCTCAACCTGTGACCAGCATTTGAGTTAGCTGGCAGATTTCTGGGAGGTCCTCTCCGAGGTAGAATCAGAAATGGCTTCCCTCCATCCTGCCAGAAACTGGGAACGTGCTGGAGACTCAAAGCACATCCCAATGCCACTCCTCATATACTCACCACTCTTCACTAAATCAACTCCAGCCCTGAGGAGGATTAGGGAAGGCCTTCCCCCATGGCCTAGATTGATAGGTTTCCCAATGGAGGTGTATACCTTAGAGTCAGTTTCCCCCTCTCACACCCCCTCTCACCCCTCTCACACAAATTTTGAGGAAACTCAAAATTTTCTGCCTTTGCTTATGGTGTAAGCTGCATCCTGCTGCTTCTTTCAAATGGTCTGTGGCTTATTTCAATTTTCCTGTTAAATTTCTGTGTTGCTTCTTGAAAGAAAGTTCAGTGCGAACCTCTGCATAACATTTTGTCTTTCCAAGTGCAAGAGGCAGGCTAACAATGCTTTCAATCCACCATCTTGGAAAACAAAAAAAAACAGTTTTCTCATTTTTAAAGGTTTTGTTAAGATCTGTTAATGACTCACAAAGAAATAGT
>NW_022309629.1:0-3459 GCF_002776525.5 Piliocolobus tephrosceles
AGGCATTCTGGGGTTGGCAGCAGAGCCCAGCTCAGGGAGATCAGAAGAGGGCTTTGGGAGCAGTTGGTGCTGTTCTGAAAGTGGGCCGGTGCAGCAGGCATGTTAGGTCTGAGGAAGGAAGGAGGGGGGAGTGGACCTCAGCAGGAGTGTGAAATGAGTGCCCTGGTGGAGTCAGTGTCCAGGCAAGGGATACCTCTGAAAAACGCTGGGCTGGCTGGAGAGGAGAGGGCAGCATCCACAGGGAAGTGTGGGGGTTTCGCTGCAGGGCATCTGAGTGCTTTTTTTTCACTGTGTCTGTTTTGTGGCACACGATCTTCAGAGTAGAAGCAAGAGCAAAGACATTTTCAAAAATATAATTCACAGAATTGAAAATGGCGCAGGGTGTCTGTTCACCAGCCACCAAACCTGCAGGGCTTGCTTGGGTGGATCTGCGTAGAAGACATGGGAGTGACATGGCACTGTGCTGCTGTTCAGAGCCCCAGCCTTGCAGGATGATCACCTATTGCTTCTCAGCCCCACTCCAACCCACTGAAGCTCAGCCGGGACTGGACATTGACATAAGCTGGGTTTTCCTGGTGTTGGCCTGTCAAGACATGCCTGTTTCCAGCCTCCAGTTTGTTCCATGCTCCTCAGGCTCTGAGTTGCTGACAGTGCCCAGTGTCCACGTCATCTATGACGTTACCCAGGACAGGACAGAGCTCGTCTGCCAGCACATCCCCTGGTGTCTGGTGCCAGCTTGTCTTCAGCTCACCAAACACGTTTCTTCAACCTGGTCATTCCACCACCCCAAAACTATTGCACTAAGCCGTTTTTCTGGATCTTGTCTCTGTGACTGTGCCAGGCATCTCAGCTGCACCAAGACTGTCTGTCTGGGGCCTGCTAGTGTGCGGACACTCTCTAAAATAGCCAGTAGCAGCTTGAAAAGACTCCTTTTCTATCAGGCCTGGTTTTGCCTTCCGGATTGCTGCTGTAGGTCGTAGAGCCAATCTGTGTAACTGGACGTCACCCTCAGACTCCTGCGCACCCCTCTTCCTCTCTGACTCCTGGCCACACGTGCCCCACGGCCTCCCCACTCCTCACACAGCCAACCATTATATTGTCCCGCTTTGCTGCTGTTTCTGCTGCTCTCCCCAGGGTCTTGCTATTAGTCCCAGTGGTTTGGGAGGCCAAGTTGGGAGGATCACTGAAGGCCAGGAGTTCAAGACCAGCCTGGAAAACAAAACAAGACCCTGTCTCTACCAAAATAATAATAGTAATAAAAAGTATAAACTAAAAAACTTAGCCAGGCATGGTGGTGCATGCCTGTAGTCCAGGAGTTCACAGCTGCAGCAAGCTCTTTGTGCCATTGTGCTGTACCTGTGACAGAGTGAGACCTTGTCTCAAAAAAAAATGAGAAAAGGAAGGTGGGAAGAAAGGCATGCTTTTGAGGGGCACAGGTGAGGCATCCTTCAGAAAAGAGGCCTGTGCAGCCACTTCTATCAGAAATGCTCAGTGACTCCTGGGGCCTAGCAGCTCCCTTCTCAGCCTCTGGGTATGGAGAGCCTGCCCCTTGCCAGCCCCAGACCATGTGCAGAGGGTCCTCCCAGCCCACCCTGCCTGGCTTCACCAGGACTCTGACCCTGCACCGTGTGTGAGCTGGTTCTCATCCTCCTGAACTGATAACTCTCATCTTTTGTGGCCCTAGTGATCTTTCCCCTTATTTTTCTGTTTCACCCATGGATCCCTAGTGAGCAGGAACCTCTTGCTGCCTCATCGCCTCAGTTGAGGCTTCAGAAAGCACCCAGGGAGGTGGGAGCTGTACGCGTGCTTTTTGAATTGAGCAGGGGTAGGACAGTGTCGCTTTGTTTTTCTTTTCACATGAAGACAGATGTGTGCGCGTCTCAGCATTGAGTCTCCTTTCTGTGATGTCTTTAGGAATCACAGTCGTGTTGCTGCAGCCCGGTGTGCACAGTCCTTCTGTTTCCTGGGGTTGGTTGGTTGCTGTTTGGAGTGATCAGAATTATTTATAGTGCCAGCTGGACTGGGCCTATTCAGTTCACTCAGAGACAAGGCCCCCGAGCCCTGGCACACTTGCTTGTTTCTTTATCAGTAAGCCCAGTGTTGCTGACAGTTGGTGCCCACAGTGTGCATGTCATCTGTGATGTTACCCAGGAGAGGACAGGGCTTTTCCACCAGTAAATCCACTGGTGTCTGGTGCCACCTTGCCTTTAACTCACCAAGTACGTTTCTTCAACCTGGTCATCCCACTGCCTTAAAGCTGTTGTATGGAGACCAGGCAAGAAAGAGACCTCTCCTCCTGGGAAGAAGGCAGGCCATGAGCAGACCAGGGCAGCCAGTGCCTGGGAGCCACAGGCCAGGCCTTAGTAACAGATGCATAACTGTTCCCGTCTTGCCCTGTGTGAATGTGAGGGGCAACGTGGGCTGCATTCAAGCTGGCTCCAGCTTAACTGACACACATGGCTCTTTGTCTCTGCAGAGCAGAAGTGTGATGAAAAACCTTTCATATGATTCCATCACTTAGTACAGAATTGTTGGTAAATACTATTAAAGATAATGTTTCACATTTCGGTGGTCTTTCTCCTCTTGTCCACTGCTAGAAGGTGTTCAAGTTGGGGCTTTTCTGTGATCCCACATATGGGACCTGCATTGTCCCACACAAGGTCAAACCCTTGCTTTGGGAGGGACTGAGTGATGATGTCACGTGGCCCCTTTATTTTGTAGAAGAGAAATCTGGGTCCTACCATGCTGGCAGAGTTGGTGGGGACCCAGGCCACTCAAGAGAGCAGGAACAAGGAACTAGATGCCAGCTGCCGCCCTAGTCTAATGCGTACCTCCTTCATCATGAACGGGTTGTGAGCCATTCTTAGGGGCTAGCCCCCCACCCCTTCATGCCATGGTTCCCTCTTTGCTCCATGGTGACCACCTTTCCAGTCCCTTCTGTCTCCTCATCCTGCTAACTTTCTCCCTGGCTCAGCGGCCTGTCATTGCTCTTTGTTGAGTGCCCCTTTCTTCATGCCTCTTTGGGACCTCAGCCAGACTGGTGTGCTGAGGACAGCACCTTGTTACCAGGGGCAACTGCTCTGCAGGACCTGTTGGCCAAGGCCCCGCAGCATTGGACTCGCTGGTGTAACCAAACCTCTCTTCTCCTTTTGTGTTTCAGCGAGAATGCCTTGAGGAAAGCTGGCGTGGCGCACAGTAAATCCAGCAACGATATGGAGAGCCATGTTCCCGAAGGCCAAGCCCCAGGTAAGACCTTAGCAGGTGGATCCCCTCTGCCACAGAGGCTTGGAAAGGAGTGTCACACACTCTGGAACCCCTCTCTGGGGGATCCTAGGGAGTGTGGGTGGGGTGGTTACTCATTGATTGATCACAGGAAGTCGGGGTGGGGGCGTTGTACATTGATTGATCACCGGGAGTCAGAGTGGGGTGGTTGCTCATTGATCGCAGGCACAGCTGGCT
>NW_022309631.1:0-1022 GCF_002776525.5 Piliocolobus tephrosceles
TTTAAATCTGTGCCCCAAGGGGTCATCATTGCTTTGAAAGTCCAACATTCTTGAGAATAAAGAAAAAAAGCAACCGAGGTACTACATAGCTTATTGCAGAATTCAGATATGAATTGGCATTGCTCTGAAAAATATCGGCATGTTTTCCTATATGAAGACAAGTATTTCTTAAAGTGTAGAAAGTATTTATAGAAATGTTTGAGGGCACAGTCATGGCAAAAGAAAATTTCACTCTAACTTCATATATAGCCCAGCTTAACACGAAGAAAGCTGTCATCTGATGAATGGTCATTTTTATGTACTTGGCAACTTTTCTTAATATTTTGTAAATATATTAGTCTGGTAGCCTCTTTCACTGGTACGCAAACTTTCTTTATTAATTGTGAAATGCTCACCTTGCCTAGTGATGGCTAACTAGTGGGATGCGGTCACAACCATGAGCTCTGTATTTGTGTTTTTACATTTTGTCTAGTCCTTTGGGGTTTCTTTATTAATTTAGACCCCCAGCTCAATTTCCTCCTTATTAACATTCTCTTAATGCTTTTGCATTTAATTTCAATCATGAAAATATTTTCTTGTGTGTGATTATTGTAGCCGGAGGTTTCTTAGGTCTTCATATTTTCAATGAGTCCTGTAGAGGGTGACTTATTTTTCTGTATTTATGTATTTATTTATTATTTTGAGATGAAATCTCACTCTGTCATCCAGGCTGAGGTGCAGTGGCATGATCTCAGCTCACTGTAAGCTCCGCCTCCTGGGTTCAGGCCATTCTCCTGCCTCAGCCTCTCAAGTAGCTGATACTACAGTCGCACACCACCATGCCCGGTTAATTTTTTGTATTTTTAATAGAGACGGGGTTTCACCATGTTAGGCAGGATGGGCTCGAAATCCTGGCCTTGTGATTCGCCTGCCTCAGCCTCCCAAAGTGCTGGGATTACAGGCATGAGCCACCGCGCCAGGCTGAGATATATGTATACACACACACACACACACACACACACACACACATATATATTCTTTTC
>NW_022309634.1:0-9220 GCF_002776525.5 Piliocolobus tephrosceles
TGGCTAATGAGTTCCCGCATCTCTAATTTCTCCTCAGCCTGGACTGTAGAGGCGGGAGCCCAGGAGATGCTGGCGTGGAGGCTGCTTAGTGGGATGACGTCACAGTGCACAAGCTGGGAGCCTGCACTCACTGAAAAGGGGTTGTCTCTTCTTCATCCAGGGTGAAGCCCTTCAACCAGGGTGCTGACTCAAAGGGAAGGCCAGCGCGTGCTGCAGGGACATCTGAGGGAGGCTCAAACTCCGCAGTCAGGCATTTTGCCTGGCTTGGCGTAAAGAAGTGATGGAGACTTTCCTGTGATTCCTAGGCTCCCCTCCTGGACAGCACCAGGAATGTGCCTTCGAGGTGGCTGGGCTTCAGGTCAGCCTGGCGGCGTGCTTGGGTGACTGGGGAGAATGTAGCTGTTTGCTGGGAAGATCTTAAGGAGGAAACCAGAACCTCTCCCTGTCCCAAGCTCTCATCCCTGGGGGAGCCTGTTAGGACAGAGTTCATCCTCAGTCAAAAGAAACTGCATCTGGTTTCACATTTTATCTTCCTTCCTGCCACCCAGAGTGGGAGCAGGCAAACCTGGCTGAGGAGAGCCACACCCAGCCACACCCCATGGGTCAATCACTGGAGCTTCTGAAACCTGGGTGGTGCCTGGTACAGCTGGGTACAGCTGGGTTCCTTCCTTCCCCCAGCCCAAGTTCCGGACCCCAGCTTTGTCCCTGGAGGTCTCAATCCTGCTCTCTACATTCTGAGGGGAACTCTTGGCCCCAGCAGAGAACAAAAACTCCAAGTGCACCTCCCATACACCCCCCAGCACTGGGTTCGGCCTGTACCATCCAGGACCTGGTGCTTCTGGGCCTGGAATTTTGCCTTTGGCAAGAGAGTGAGAAGAGACGTGACTGTGCTCCAGGAACGGAAAGTGCCATTCCGACTTGAAATAAAGAGACTGAGCGCATTGATTCAGGTGCAGAGGTGGCTGATCAGATCTGACCCAAAGAGGGGCTCAGGGTTTCCACTTAATGATATTGATGGTGATCTGGGTCGCCTGCCGTAAGGCCTCACCCTTGTAAGCCTTGCTGTCAGAGTCCTTCTCCAGGACACAGAAGGTGTGCATGTGGGCCTGCAGGACCTTCCAGCCCTCAGGGGCCTCTGGCAGCATGGTGAAGGCCTTGGTGGCCTTCAGGCACACCCTGCCCATGGGTGAGTGTAGCGCCTTCAGGAGCAGGCTGATGGCTTGTGTGTCCAGAGACACATACTTCTCGGCAGGCCACCAACACAGGGCATTCCTAACAGGCTGAAGGGGTCTCTTCTCACCCCCTCGCACCCTAGCCCTCTTTTGACCCTTGTGCCTGCAGTCTCAGGGGAGGTGCCACCCCGTCCCCCTGCTGCAGGGATTCCCTGACTCATTGACGCAGCAAGACGCTGAGGCAAGAGCTGGGTTTCCCACCTCAGCACTCTTTTGAGCCGGGTAATTCTCAACTTGGGGCCAAAGTTCCCCTGCTGTGACCTTTGGGGATGACACAGAAAATGACGGCAAGGATGGTGGTCACAGTGGACACAGGAGGAGTAGGGGAGGCTGGGGAGGCCGCAGTTTGAGAGAGCAAGCTCTCTCCTGGAAAGCCACTCTCCTGATCGCACAGAAAGGGACCTCTGTGCAAACCTAAAAATGATGGGGCTGGGACGGGGCCTGGGAACATGCATTTCCACAGACCACCCGGGGTCTGGTTCAGGGGCCACACTTGGAGAAATACCCGAGCCTCTAATGAGACTCTCAGAAGAAAGAGAAGCCAGGACCTAGGGAAGGCAAGAGGGCTCCCCCAGCAAGGGGACATGACCACAGCCACGGCAGGGACTCTGGGGGTCGGTGACCAGCCCATCCTCACAATGAGGGGCCCAGTATGGGAACACCCCCCAACCACCACAAGCTCTGAGTCTCTGTGCTCCCCCAGTTTTGAGGCCAGGATGTAGACTATGATTCTGTGTGACCTGGGGTGAGAGACAAGACACTGTGCCTCGGTTTCCTCACCTGTGAAGGCAGACAGCGCCTCCCTGGAGGGTTTTCTAAATGTGAGGTTTGGAGACAATGCCTGGCACACAGGAGGCTCTCGGTGACCGCTGGGTGTCAGGATCGTCATCAGTGCTTCTCCTGTTCTCGCCTTCCTCATGAGGAGGAGGTGCCAGACCCTCTCCTGCATCCTCCTGCAGGCAGAGGCCAGTGGGTCCAGGATGAGCTCCTGGAGCTGCTCCTCTGCAGCTTCTACACCAGTGAGCAGATCAGACCTTTGCTGATGACACCGTGGGCCACTGCACGATAGGAAAGGGCACTGAGGGTGGACCAGCCACTCCCCCTCCCATGCTGGTTGGCCTCAGGGCTCAGGAAGGATTTTGCAGAGCAACTGGGTGGGTTTGAAAAGAGAACTTGCAAGTTCCCCGTCACCCCCCAAAGCTGCCTGGCCAGGGGCCTGAGAAGCCAGCAGGAGGCTGTGGGTGGAGCCATGTCAGGGGCTGAGAGGGCAGGTGCAGAGGACCCAGGAAGGGCCAGCCTTTGGTTGCTGGCATCTCAGGGGACATCTGCCATAGCAGGGGACAGTGGCCTGAGAGGTAGCAGCCACCCCTGGGAGGTCTGGCAGTTCACTGCTGCGGGGCCCAGGCACATGAGGGGACCCTCCACCCTTCCCTACCACCGTCCCAGAGTAGGGGAGCCAATAAAGCCCTCCCGTTCCCACGCAAAATATTTCAAAGGAGTTGGGGACTCACGCCTGGTCAGACCAGCCCTTGAGAAGAGCTTGGGTTCGACTCTGAGATGGAAGACCTAGAGTGTAGGCCGGTGTCTCACACACCAGAAAGAGCTGTGCCCCAACTAAAGGCGACGGGAAGCCATAGGCTCTGGCCAAGGGGTCTTGAAGGGACCTGGGGCTCTGTGGGAAGGGGGGCTCCACATGGCACAGCTGGGGTCCAGGTACTGGGAGACGTACAATGAGGCAAGGCTCCCCCATAAACAGGCCCCACTTGGCTCCTCCCACCTGGAGCCGGAAGCCTGGGAGGGAAGTGGTCTCTCCCTCGAGGCCTCGAGAGCCTGTGGGGCAGGTCAGGGGTGAGAGAGTTTACGGGACGTGGAGGCCTGTGGAGGAGACCAGCCAGAGGGGTGAGGAGGAACATCAGTCCCTAGAGGGGCCTGGGCAGACACTAGCTTTCACTCAAGTTACTTTTTTTTCCATCATGAACTTTTTTTTTTTTTGGTGGGGTCTCACTCTTGTCACCCAGGCTGGAGTGTAGTGCCATGAACTCAGCTCACTGCAACCTCCACCTCCCAAGTTCAAGTGATTCTCCTACCTCAGCCTCCTAAGTAGCTGAGATTACAGGTGCACACCACAATGCCCGGCTAATTTTCTTATTTGTAGAGATGGCATTTCGCCATGTTGGCCAGGCTGATCTCAAACTCCTGACCTCAAGTGATCCACCTGCCTCGGCCTCCCAAAGTGCTGGGATTACAGGCATGAGTGCATAATTAGCCTGTGCCTGGCCTAATTTTTGTTTTTAAATGTCATATTAAAATATCATTTATCTTGATTCCTGGGATTTCTGGCCCCTCTTAAATTTGGCACCAACGCCAGCATCTCACTGACCTCTCCCCAGTCCTCTGGGTATGGCAGGAATGGAGGCAGGGGCCACAGAGGATGGCGGCTGCTGTCTCCACAGGGCACCCAGGCTGCTCCTTTCTCCCTATCCCCCTCCCTGCCCCCCACGTATGTGCCACCTCCACGCCCTTTCCCCCACTGGGCGGGGGTCACCTCCCCAAGCTCCAGGTGGTGGGCTCCAGCTGATGTTGCAGGGGCCTTCCCTGGGGTCCCTGGGTCACTGGACCTCAGCCAGGGTCACCTCCTAGGACTGATCCCTAGGAAACCCAAGCCCACACAGGGTGCAGGTGCCTCTGAGGGAAAGGCCCTGGGGAGGGCTTGTGGGGGGACACAGTGCAGCCCCTCTCCCTGTGTGACCCCAGTCCTTTCTCTCTCTGTGGGGGGGGACGTCCCCAGATAAGGCACTGAGCATCTGGGTTCATTTACAACCTTCTGGGTCACAATGGCCTGTTCATCACTGGTGAACTTTATACCCCACATAATAATCATTTCAGGGACGGCACCTCCATCTCAGTGGTCTCATAGGCAGGTCCTGCTGTGATCCCCATTGTACAAATGGGAATAGGGGCCAGAGAGGTGAGGCCACCCGCCCAAGTCACTCAGCTCATATCGCAGAGCTGGCAGAGTTCATGAGTACTTTGGACAACTGCACCAAATGCGATGGATTGGGATAACTAGATCAAGATGTAATTTCACAGAAATAAAGGGAAGGCCTTGTACTTTATTCCAAATATCAACTCTGAAAGGAACCGGACAATAAAGATAGTGTCAGCTCAGCAGCACTAGTGATTGAGAAAGTCACAGGGCTTTAGTTAGGCCAACCGCAGCTCTTCCCTGTCCCTGTCCCCTGAGCTGATGGAGCTGACATGTGCACTTCTGTGGCCTCAGTTTCCCCTTCTGCAAAGTGAGGGTTCCTGATTGGTGAGGGCCTTGCATCCTGATGCCCACCCCTGCAGTGGCCGTGGTGAGGGCTTCCAAGAGGAAAGCTGACCCTGTGCAACTCCAGCAGTGCCCCCATCGGGGGACGGTTAAGACTAGTGGGTGCCAGGCTGGGACCGGGGTCTGAGAGTCCTGCAGGTACTTCCAGGCAAGGAGTCCCCATCGGGGTCAGGCTTTGTGCCAGGGCTGAGATCCTGGAGGAACCAGACTTACCCCAACTCAAGTCCACAAAGGGAGGGTATCATGTGAGCTGACAGCCACGTGCAGTGTGATGCCTGCAGGACAGAGACTGGGACAGGGAAAGCCCAAAGGGTCTACGCAGAGGATGAGTGACAGGTGTAGGGGACACCTGGAAGGGGACTCCCAGGCATAGAGTCTCAAGAAGGTCCAGGTGGCCCACAGGGCTGGAGCAAGTGAGTCCTGGGGCCAAGGTGGTCTGAGAGCAGGCTAGACAGGTACCAGGCCCAGACCCAGAGAACTCATCCCTGGGGGACAGACTCATCTGGGGAGTCCTGGAGGTTGTTTGCAGGGAATCGATGAGACCAGTCTTGGATGGGTGGGCAGGGGTGCGAATCCAGAACTAGGGACACCCCAGGGACGGTGTTGTGGTGACCCAGGCAGTTTGACTGATATGAGGACAGACTCAGGAGAAGGGGGAATAGCAGAGGGAAGAGCAAGGACAACCCTGGGTTTTTTTGATAAACAGTGAAGAGAACACTGTATGTCAGCACATCCTGTGTTTTGAACAAAATGCCCAAGGGAAGTGGTGGTCTGCAAAGCATCCCAAGAAGGCAGCAAGGGCTTGGCTTGGTCTCCGCCAAGGCCATCCACTCACTGACTTGCTCATAAAGGCTTACTGGGGGCCAGGCTGGGGGACACAGGAGGGTGGACCAAACGGAGGGGGACTGTCCAGTCAGGAGGACAGATCATGGCCCATTTTTGGAGCAATAAAAGGGGAGGGGGTCCCCCCTCTGCAGTGGAGGGATGCCAATACTGGTCTCACAGATCGAGTAGCACTGGCTGGTGATGGGTGCCCCTCAAAGTCAGCAGTGCTAGTGGAGAGGAGACCAAGGGCTGTGGAGGGGAGCTCCTGGGGGACACGAAGGGAGAGGCTGACAGACCACACGGTCCTTGTGGCTCGCCTTTATCCTCAGATCCAGGAGGAGTCTTTGGAGAGATTTGGATAGGAGACTGATCATCAGATTTGTGTGGTTCTGGTGAGAGGCTGGTGTAGACCAGATTAGAGAAGGGAGGCCCAGGGCGGAGAGTGGGGGTAGCCAGGTCTGGGGGAGGTGAGCAGCCTGGAGGAGGCACAAGTTTAAGCCACCCAGGGGCCCAGATTGCTGTGAAATGGGTGGGTGAAGCTGAATTGGGGGCACCAGAGGCTGATGGGGAGTAGCAGGCATTCTCGGGCCTGCCCGAGGGAGACTGGATTTCAGAAACATGTATGATAAATCATAAAAATGTACATTCCTTTTAATCAAGTCATTCCACTTCTAGAAATCTGTCTTGGAGAGACAAAATTTCAGCTAAAAATTCTTAATGTGTGGGAGGCTGAGGTAGGAGAATCGCTTGAACCTGGGAGGTGGAGGCTGCAGTGAGCCAAGATTGCACCACTGCACTCCAGCCTGGGTAAAAAAAAAAAAAAAAAGTAAATATGTTCATGGAGGGTAAAGTGGAAACAGCCTAAATGTCGAACATTAGGGGGAGGTAAAATAAACTCTGTTACATCCATGGGAGGGACATTAAACATTGAAGATAAGTATGTTTTCGACAACTGTAATGACATAATAAACATTTTAAAACATTTAAATATTTGAAACATTTCCACTTTAATTTATAGTAAACTTTACTCTTTTTGGTGTAGCTAATAAAACCTAGTATAATTTTTTAAAAATCATTGACTCATGTAACTATCACGATTGAAATACAGAGTATTTCCACCACCACCCCCAAATTTCTCTAAGCACCCCTTCTTTAGAGACACAGTCTCACTCTGTCACCCAGGCTGGTGTGCAGAGGTGCAATCTCGGCTCACTGCAACCTCCGCCTCCTGGGTTCAGACGATTCTCTTGCCCCAAACCCTTGAGTAGTTGGAATTATAGGTGTGTCACCACACACGGATAATTTTTGTTATTTTTAGTAGAGACAGGGTTTCGCCATGTTGGCCAGGCTGGTCTCAAATTCCTGGCCCCAAGTGACCCACCTGCCTCAGCCTCCCACAGTGCTGGGATTACAGGGGTGAGCCGCTGCTCTCAGCCCTTTTGTGCCTCTTGTAGTCAAACCCTTTCTGTACCCCAATCACGGCAACCACTGATCTCTTTCTGACCCTATACTTTTGCTTTTTACAGAATATCATAGAAGTGCAAACATAAAGGATGTGACTGTTTTTTAAATTAAACTTTTTATTTTGAGATAACTGTAGCTTCTCATGTAGTTGTGAGGAATAATACAGAGGGATCCTCGGTACTCCGGCCAGTTCCCTCAAAGGTAGCACCTTGTAGCTACAGTAACGGATCACAGCCAGGATATTGACACTGACACAGTGAGAACCAAAGTTTCCCAAACATCCCTCATGCTGCCCTTTCACAGAAACACCCACTTCCCACTGTCCCAAACCCCTCCTTAGCCCCTGGCAACCACTAATTTGGTCTCCCCTTGTATAATTTTGTTATTTCAAGAATGTTCTGCACCTGGAATCATACTGTATGTGACTTCTAGGGACTGGCTTTCTCCCACTCAGCATAGTTTTCTAGGTGTTCCTCCAGGTGGCTCGGTTGCAACATAGTTTGTTCCTTTTTAATGCTGAGTAGAAGTCTAAGTATGTAACCTTCTGAGTCTGGCTTCCTGAGGTCAGTGTAACAATGTGGCAATTCATCCCAGTTCCCTTATGGATCAATAGTTTGTTCCCTATTATTGCTGAGTCTGATGCTATTTATGAAGGTGTCACAATGCATTCACCAGTTGAATGACAATTGGGTTGTTTCCACTTGTGTCTGTGTGGTGTGTCTGTGTGGTGTGTGTGGTATGTGGTGTGTATGTGGGGGTGTGTGTGTGGTGTTGTGGTGTGTGTGGTGTGTGCGGGTGTGTGTGGTGTGTGCTGTGTGCGGTGCGTGTGGTTTGTGGGTGTGTGGTGTGTGTGTGGTTGTGTGGTGTGTGTGGTGTGTGTGTGGTAGGGGCGTGTGGTGTGGTGTGTGTGTGGTGTGTGTGGTGTGAGGGTGTGTGGTGTGTGTGTGGTGTGTGTGTGGTGTGTGTGGTGTGCGTGTATGTGTGTCGTGGGTCAAACCAAATATTTCTGCTTCTTGCTAATGGTGAATAAAACCAGTATAAATATTTTCAATTTTTGTTTAAACATAAGTTTTCATTCCACTTGGATAAAAACCTAGGACTAGGGTTTGCTTGATATGCATAAGCATATGTTTATTAGAAATTGCTGGCCGGGTGCAGTGGCTCACGCCTGTAATCCCAGCACATTGGGAGGCCAAGACGGGTGAATCACAAGGTCAGGAGATCGAGATTATCCTGGCTAACGATGAAATCCCATCTCTACTAAAAATACAAAAAATTACCCGGTAGTGGTGGTGGGCCCTTGTAGTCCCAGCTACTTGGGAGGTTGAAACAGCAGAATGGCATGAACCCAGGAGGCAGAGCTTGCAGTGAGCTGAGATCATGCCACTGCACTCCAGCCTGGGCCACAGAGCGAGACTCCGTCTCAAAAAAAAAAAAAACAAAAACAAAAACAAAAAACAAACAAAATTGACAAATGGTTTTTAGAGGGGAAGTTGGTTGCGATGGGGACATAGGGGTAGGGGAGGGTTCGGTTAATGAAGCCTACCCTAGCACAGCTGGAAAATGGGCCTATATCCCAGCACCGACGTGCCCAAGCCCCGTGCCCAGACCTAAGCTAGACAGGGTCTCAAGATCACAGTCAAGGATCAGAAGTGACATCTGCTGCTCCAGAACCTTCTGTTCATGCAGCCCCTGCCTCCTCCTCAGGGATCACCAGGAACTTTTCAAAATGCTGGGTGCAGAGCTATGGCCAACTGTAGGGCACCGCCAGACACTCGGAGCTCAGAGGGACCCGGGGTGGGCAGGATTGGCAGAAGCTGGAAGTGGGTCCTTACAGAACACACCCCACCTGCTGCCTCCAGACCTTGGACATTTCAGGGGGGCTGGGCCAGTTACAGGGAGTGAAAGGGAAATGGGGACCCTTCCGATTGCTACCCTAGGACCCTAAGATCTTGTTTAGTGACTAGGAACCTGGAAGCACAGCTGTCCCCAAGAGGTCTTCCTGGGTCCCTCCTCCATGGATAGGACTTCAGACTGGACAGTTACTCATCCGTTTTTCCATCAGTCTGTCCATCCATGTATCTGTCCATGCACACCCCCGTCCTTCCACAAGCCCCCTGAGGTATCCTGGGGCCCGACCTATATCGACCCTCAGCTCCTGATGTCCCAGGCAAGGCAGGCTCGGCCTCACCCAGCCCCGGTGAGACCCGAAGTGTGCCTGCTCATGCACAGTGGGAGAAGGGGGCTGTGGCACTGGGGTCCCCTGGGAGTACTTGTCCCTGCCCAGCCCAGAGCTCAGGCTGCAGGTGAGACCCTCTGTGAAGAAGACAAGGGGCAGTGGATACTGGGGATTCCATATCGGCAAAGG